>NC_052346.1:5894714-6194714 GCF_016432855.1 Salvelinus namaycush
TTTAGTTGAGTTATAGGTCAGGAAGTTTCATTTATGGGCTTTGTACAGCTTTCCCTTTGAAGGTTATATTGTTTGATTATAACACACCCATGCACAGGCACACACACACACACACACAAATTAGAAAATAGTCTCTTAGTAGGCCTTGAACAGGCCCTGTCTTTCTCTCTTCTCAGGGGCTGTGTGTTTCTGAAGCAGCCTGTCCCTGCGTTACTGTCTATGTCATTCGGTCTCAGCTCTGAGGAAGATGCCTGGTCCCATTAGCTGTGTCATCAGTCTCTATCCCAGTGTTAGATCAAAGGAGAGCAGGCCATCTGCAGGGGCTCTGTTTCTGTACCTGTCAGGACCTGTCTAACAGCACTCTGCAACAGAGGAGCCTGTCTTCACATGTCTCTGTGTCCCTGCAGAGAGACTGTAACCCTCCTTCTTCCTCCCACCCTTCATCCCCTCCATCTTCCTCTCCCTCCCGCCATCCCAACCCTCTCTCTCCCTTTCTCCTTCCCTCCCTGCATCCCACCCCTGACACTAACGTGTTGTGACAGCCTTTTGGGGCTTCACAGTGTCAGTGATGCTGTCTGCAGTAGACTACAGTACAGCAGCTCCCCCTCAATTCCCCTGTGTGCCTGGAACTACCCTCTCAAACAGCTGGAGTACAATAATGAATACCGTCTGTCAACCACAGTGGATAAAAAGAGAACACTTTATACTGTTTTATCTTTTGTCTCTACCTCTATCTCTATCTCTATCTCTCCGTCTTTCTCTCTGTCTCTCTGTCTCTCTCTCACTCTCTTTCCCTCTCCCCCCTACCCCCAGTCAACCAGCCCCCCAACCTGCACCAGCCTCAGGGGGGCCTCAGCACATTCGCGGGGGAGAACTTTGTGTTCCAGTTCACGGCGGCGGACCCCGAAGGCTCGGCGCTCCTCTTCTTCCTGGAGCAGGTCCCTCCCGACTCCACGCTCTCCCCCGCCGGCCTCCTCATCTGGAAAGTCCATCCTGTGGAGATGCAGGGGAATACTCGACAGAGCTTCGAGTTCACGCTGTCTGACGAGTGCAATGCCCAGAGCAGCTACACCGTCGAGGTGAGAGAAGAGGGGGGGTGACAGTTTATTCCTACCTCCCTCATTCCCTCCCTCCCTCACTTGGTGGGTGGCGCACCACAGTTTAGCCCCCAACGCCTGAAAACAGACCTCAAACAGACCTCAGTCAACATATGCATTCATTACGGATGTGTTTCTCTCCACAGCATAGCTCCACACATGCTTATCCTCTGTTGACGAGATGTCTGTCTGCTTAGAGCTGGAGAGGACACTGGCTACCATGGGATGTGTGACAAGTTGACAACCCAAGGTTTTCACATTCCCAGGCCCATGCCCATAGTTGGTTATGTGGTAATAAAACAGTTTACCCCAAAGCTGTGAGACAACTAAAGTATCTGCACCTTACCCTGTGAGCCCAAGTCTGGCTTGGTACGGAGAGCAATAAAGAAGACGTTGATATGATGCTGATAATCACCCTCAACTCCCATGGTATAAAACAGTAATACAAAGATCTCTGGAAGCAGATGGTGGTTTTCTGTCTGAGGGTATTGTTGAGTCAGAGTGGGTATTTATCTCTTTATTAGCGTTGAGAGGAGTTGAGGATCTAGGGAAAGTGAAAACAGCCATACGCTGTGATTAAGCAGACCATATGAAGCTATTCTGTTCCTGTAACAGGCTGAGTGTGATGACATTCAATTGGCTATGTGGGAAGCGATGTGTGTAACAGCTGTTTGTCTGTCCTTCCGTCTATCCGTCCGTCTGTCTCTTCTCTTCAGGTGGCTGTGAAGCCTTGTGGGTGCTTGAACGGCGGGACGTGTGTGACCAACGTGGCCTTCCCGGCGGGCAGCGGAGAGTACCTGTGTGTGTGTGTGTCCAGGGGATAGGAGGGGGCCTGTGTCAGGAGGACATTGACGTGTGTCTGTCGGCTCCGTGCGGTGCCCGGGGTGTGTGCTGATACCGTCGATGGCTTCCTCTGTGAAGGCCCTGCAGGCCTGAGAGGTAAGGCTACAGGAACGCACGCGCGCATGAACACACACAAAGACAGAGAAACCCAGAAGTGTGTATTGACACTGTCAGAGATCTGATACGTTTCCCCCTCCCCGTTCACCACTAGCAGAAACAAAGAGCCCAGAGTCTTAGTGGTGTTTGCACTGTATTCATAACCCCTGCTGAAAACGCAGATCTGTGCTCCCGTGGGTTAACAAACAGGGGCGGGCTAGATCCAAACATCCTGATCACTCCCTCTAGGCTGTGTGTGTAGCGAGTAAGTGTTGAAAGGTCAGGGGTGAGGCGAGGTGAGGTGGGGGTCGGGAGTAGCTAAGGGCTGAAAACAGGGACGTGCGTTGAGGTCTGACGGCGTGCAGGCACTTTCTATTGAGCCCCCCTGGTCCCCGTCACTCACTCACACATGCACGCGCACTCATAAAGCGGATTTCTGCTACAGTGTTTATCGGTGTGGCACGATCACAAAGATAACCATTAAACAGCCACCATCAAACAGCGTCAGGTAGGCGGCTTAACCATTAGACACACATTCACAGGCCCGAATAGGTTGTGCCCCTCTCAGCTGCTTCACTGCACGAACAGGCGACTTTCAGCACCACGGACAGCAACCCAAATGCCAGCGATAAGGCCTACTTGTGACAACGCTACAAACACAACAGGCCTAGTAGTCAGTGCTACTGATTGAGAGATATACTGTACTTACACAGTAGACATGTAATGTAATCATAGTAGACGGCGCTGCTGTAAATAAACACTTGCACTTGTATTCAAAGTCCATCCGTCTATCCTTCTGGGTAAAGACGTCAGTGACTGAGCTGTAACACTCGTCCCTGTTGGACGTCAGTTTTAAAAGCCGTTCTCTGTACAATGGAGATGATGGCAAGGGATGAGAGTCGTCTTTGATCGGTTCGGTTTCGACTGTATGTCTTTATCCGTAGAAAATGGACTCTCAGCGGCTGCTGTTGTGGCTGGTATAGTGAGGAACAGCTGCAGTAACTTTGTCGCCTCGGGGACGGTCTGTTTCAGGTCATGCTGGACGAAAAAGCTGAGGAGCTGTCCAGGGGATTTGTCTCGTGGCATTGTTTCCAATTTTTTTGCAGACCACTAAGCCAAGGAAATGAAGTTCAGCAAAGTGGTCAAACCTGGTGTAGCAGACATGAGTCGATCACTGTGATGTGATGAGGGAACCCTGCCTGCGAACTTCAAAACCAGTGTCTACCCTCAGGCCAGTAGGGACTATCCTATTGGTCTAATGGTCTCCGTGGGAGACCTGGGTTTGTATCCCGCGTGTTACACTAGCTCTCACTAGCTCTCATCTGAACATTGATATTGTCCATTGTGTTATAGTAGATTAGCCCCCTCTCTGCTCTGATCGACTGTTTACTATGAGTTTCGCTTTCGGCCAGGCCCAGTTCATTGTATCTCTGCTTGAGTCGCTCCTAGAAACTATCATAGGTTTGTCGCTGCCTTTCCAGTGTTTTCATTGTGATTCTGATACTGGTGAAGCAGAAACCCATATCCGTCACTTTGTTCTGCAGAACACGGGAGAATTTTACATCGAAAATTCCATCATAGGCTATGAGTAAAAAGCGAACAGTTTGGCGGTCTCTAAATGGGTTGCTAACTGTTTAATCGTTCCACATAGTTGTCCCGGGGCCTGTTTGATGAGGTAGCATGACGTGGCATTATTTAGCTAGGTCTTTCAAAATCTCTCGGTTCTCTTTTTGGGCGTCCTGATGTTCAATCTCCGTTGTTCATTCATTGCCAAATGTTTTAAGAACTAACTGGCTTTGGACATGAGACGCTCGCGATTTCTCATGCTTGTTGAGTGCTATATGCAAGTTTTTTGCAGTAACCGGCTCTTGTCTAGTAGACAAGAAGTAGTAGAGTCGGCTGTTAGGAGCGCAGCCACAGAGAAAGTCTGTTTCTGTTTCTGTTGATTCCACTCATATTGAAATGATTGTGTTCTTTTCTGTCCCTTCCTTTGATGTAAGTCCCTAAGCTTAGGTATTGGTCTTCCATCCCGTATCACCTGCTGTTTCGCTAGAAAGTCCAACTTTGAATACTAGCCATCCTGATCAGCTTACTTTATCTAGCTGTAAAACGAACGGAACTGGCAGATGACGTGTGACGTCCATAGGCGGGAGCTGGCTGTCCTCCTGCCTATCCCATAAAAAATGTTCACACCATTATGCATGGGCATGTATTATTTGAGTGCATGGAAAATGAATGGGACATATTGACACTTGAAAGGCAGTGAAGCTCTCTGCCTGCCTTTTGGCGTCCATTAGCTGGCAGTATAAGGTAGAAACATGCATGCACAAGTCATGTCAATGACTGTTTGGAGTTTGAGAGGCAGGAGAAAGGCACAGGGCGAGGCTGCCTTTCCCCTGGCCTCCTTGTGCATTTTCTACCAGATCACTGCAAATTTGGAAAGTGCGAGTTCAGAAATAGATTTTTATCGTGCAGAAAAAACATGAGGATGACAAAATTATTATTGATCAAGTGTATATTTATTTTCCATTGCAGTTCTTTTTTCATTCATTGTGCCTACCCTGACCGCACGTCACTGGCTGAAAATACATGAACTCTCTGTTTGTTGTTGTAATGGGCTTTCTTGGCTCTATGTCTCTTTGTCTGTGAGCTTGGCTCAGACCTTGTCTTTCTGTCTGTGTGTCTGTGAGCTTGGCTCAGACCTTGTCTTTCTGTCTGTGTGTCTGTGAGCTTGGCTCAGACCTTGTCTTTCTGTCTGTGTGTCTGTGAGCTTGGCTCAGACCTTGTCTTTCTGTCTGTGTGTCTGTGAGCTTGGCTCAGACCTTGTCTTTCTGTCTGTGTGTCTGTGAGCTTGGCTCAGACCTTGTCTTTCTGTCTGTGTGTCTGTGAGCTTGGCTCAGACCTTGTCTTTCTGTCTGTGTGTCTGTGAGCTTGGCTTATACCTTGGCTTTCTGTCTGTGTGTCTGTGAGCTTGGCTCATACCTTGTCTTTCTGTCTGTGTGTCTGTGAGCTTGGCTCATACCTTGGCTTTCTGTCTTTTTGGGGTGTAAGGGCTACCTGTTGTAGTAATGGACTTTGGCTGTCTGTCTTTGTGTTGTCTGTTATAATAATGTCTGTCCGTCTCTGGGACTCTGTGTAGGCGCTACCTGTCAGGAAGATGTGAATGAGTGTGAGAGGACGCCTTGCATGCCTGGAGTCCAGTGTTTCAACATCTTCGGCTCCTACAGGTGTGGAGGCTGCCCCCACGGCATGCTGAGAGATGGGACCACCTGCACAGGTAGGCATGGTCAATCAATCAAATGTATTTATCAACACTTTTTACATCAAAAGGTAGGCATGGTCAGTCAATCAAATGTATTTCAAATGTACAATTCTTCCTTTGGCCGCCTCTCCTTCCAGTTCTCTGCTGCCAATGACTGGAACAAACTGCAAAAATCACTAAAGCTAGAGACTCTCACCTCCCTCACTAGCTTTAAGCAAAAGCTGTCAGAGCAACTCACAGATCACTGCACCTATACATAGCCCATCTGTAAATAACCCATCCAATCTACCTCATCCCCATACTGTTTTTATTTATTTATCTTGCTCCTTTGCACCCCAGTATCTCTACTTGCACATTCATCTTCTGCACATTCTACCATTCCAGTGTTTAATTGCTATATTGTAATTACTTCGCCACCATGGCCTATTTATTACCTTACCTCCCTTATCCTACCTCATTTGCACATGCTGTATATAGACATTTCTACTGTATTATTGATTGTATGTTTGTTTATTCCATGTGTAACCCTGTGTTGTTGTATGTGTGGAACTGCTTTATCTTGGCCAGGTTGCAGTTGCAAATGAGAACTTGTTCTCAACTAGCCTACCTGGTTAAATAAAGGTCAAATAAAAAAATGGCTTGATCCTTCTCTCCTCTCTCCCCATAAATTATTTCTTTGCGTGTTTTCTTTTCTTCATTTTTTGAGGTTTTACAGGGGGGTGTTGAGCTGAGTTAATTGGTGAAGCACTTCCCCTCTGAGGGAGAGCAGAGCAGAGTGTATCCTGCCACCTGGCCCCAGACTCAGAGTGCTGCCGCAGCACCTCAGGTGTGCCTCTCTCTGTTGACAGCTAACTGACAAAGGCCATTAGAGGTGAAGTGTGGGAACCTGGAAGGGTGCAGAGGAGGGAGCAGAGAGTAGGGCTGGGAGGAAGGAGCATGGCTGAATACAGTGATGAGGTAAGGGGCCTGGCTAGCAGCAGGGAGATGGAAGAGGAGCATGACCTGGTGGAATACAGAGTGATCTATCGCCTGGGCCACAGAGCTGAGGTGAGGCAAGGTGATGTAAGGTGAGGTGATGTCTTGGGCCTGGGTGAGAAGGGAGCACAGAGCATGGCCTGGTTGAATACAGAGCGATCAACAGTATTGCCCGCGCCTAAAGCTGAGGTGAGGAGAAGTGAGGAGCGGTGAGGGGGGAGACCATGGAAGGAGAACGGCCTAGTTGAATACAGAGTGACCTACCGCCTGGGCCACAGGGCGAGAGGAACAGAGCTAGGGTAAGCAGGGGCTAAGCTGGAGCACCATCCATAAAACACACATATAACTGCACCTAGAGGGAAATGCAATTTTCATTCAGCAGATGTTTGTTTCTGTAGTCCAGGGTAAACCACTTGAATTATGCAGGAGTGCAGGCAAACTTGCACATATACAGTGTTTCTTCCTTTAAAAGTGTTGAGCTTGTTGCCGCAATCGTTTGAGGTAGATTGTGGCAGATTGTGGTAAATTGCGTCATTCTGGAAACTATGGCTGACACTTAAATGACCCCGCAAGCTGTGCTGCAGTATGCCACAACTTTTAAAGGAAGAACCACTGTACACACACACACACACTTAGTCACCATTTTGCTCCTAAAAAGCCATGCCATGTTTCCACCAACCTCCCCGCTTTTCTATTCCAAGCATCTTAGCCTTTCTCTCGCTCTAATCTTTTTCTCCCTCTGAGCAATGAGTTTCGGCTGAGTGGTCCTCTGCTTTGTTTATTATAGTGCCATGCTGCCTCGGCAGGAGTTACACTGCCAGGTTTATTTCACTTGCCATCGCTCCGCTCCGCCGTCATCAATCACACCGTCTCTTTCTCTCTCTCCTCCTGCTCTGCTTGCCTTTCTACGTATTTTTTTTTTTTAACGATTCTGCTGCTCACAGATCTACTGAGGAGCTGTGATTTCTAGCTGTGTAGGTGTGGGATGAAAAGTGTTGTAAAAAAAAAAAAAAAAAAGAGCTGATATACCGTGGACCAACATTCTTGAATAGAGTTTGAGAACTCAAGATTCTATGAAATGTATCATAAAAACAGTATTGGTTGTGTAACACCATAAGACAAACTTCCGGCTCTGAACCTGAAGTGTCTATCTATCTCTCTCCCAGCATCATACAAGCACTGAGGTGTCATGAAGCCCACCTCTTACTCTCGCCTTGTGTCCTCATCTGTCTCTACACAACAGCACCTGTACGATCGATCCTCAATGTCCCCAGCATTGGACCCACCACTGTCCCTACCACCACTACCACCACCACTACCACCTCTAAGACCTCACCGAACAACAGACCAGACCAACACAATCAACCCAGGATGGACTCTGGCAGACCTGGAATCCCACCGACCAGTAAGCCTGGACTCACAAAAACCAACATGCCTGGACTTTCAGAGACCAACAAGGCAGCTGCCAAGGCCCCAGCTGTACATACACCGTCTAAGAAGGGACAAAAAACTGGCAAGTACTCTGAGTATACCAAACATTAGGAACACCTTCCTAATATTGAGTTGCACCCCCCCCCCCCTTTTTCCCGCAGAACAGTGTCAATTCGTCAGGACATGGACTCTACAAGATGTCGAAAGCGTTCCACAGGGATGCTGGCCCATGTTGACTCCAATGCCTTCCCACGTTTGTCAAGTTGGATGGAAGTTTTTGGGGTGGTGGATCATCCTTGATGCACACGGGAAACAGTTGAGCGTGAAAAAGCCAGCAGCATTGCAGTTCTTGACACAAACCGGTGCGCCTGGCACGTACTACCATACCCCGTATTTCCCAAAGCCTCTGTCTAATCCTCTTCAGATCGCCTACAAAAGGCTGTTTAACACCAGGGCTCCTATAATAGTCCATCAGGGGTGTCACATTACTCCACGACTGAGTACCTCATTGGCATTGGCAGCTATAGCCAGCCCAGTTAGCGGCCTTGCAAAATTGCCTGTCATCATCATCACGCTAAAGGGCTGGAGATGGGATTGAAAGGCACACAGCAAAATATGTCATCTCCCGTCGGCCCCGCAGTTCCGATAAAACCACCCATTGTCTGAGTGGATTCTGCTGCCCTAGTCGAAAATGAGACAAAATTCACAGGCGATAAGCCTTAATATTTGGAGTCATAACGCTGATGAATCACTTCTTAATAAAAGACAGATGGTCCATTCTTTTTCCTCTTTTGTCACCGCGAAGACGAAACGCTTTATTAGCGAGAGAGAGGAGAAGAATCGCTGTGTGGCACGCAAAAAGGAAAAAGAGAAGGGTTGCCAGTGTCACGTTTCAAAGCTTCTAACTGCACTACAATGACAGTCATTCGGTCTCAGTCTGCTCTCTTCCATAGATCCATCATAGAATAGAGATATGCTGATAAATGTACAATACCAATATAATACAGCATAGTCTAGCCATAATACACTTTTGATGATGTGGTGGTTTGATGTGGCGCCTGTGCAAGGTGAGAAACAAAGGACAAAGTTATGGGACAAACTTAAAAGAATCCATCTAAAAAGTGCCAATGATACCAGCAGTTTTAGTTCTAAAGGACATATCTTTGTTTAAGACTAATAGGGCAATTGGCATTTTCATCACTCTTCTTTGTGGGTGGGGGTGAGAGGGGAGCCCAGGAGGGGAGTGAAGGCCTATGGGTAAAGAGAAGCTGATGCAGCTGGATTGGGGGTGAGGGCGGGTCTGGAGGTGAAGACGGGACACAGTCGGGGTCTCACACACACATCTCTCTCTCTCTCGCTCCAAGGGGTTTCTGACCTTGGTAGCGTATCAATCAATTGCTCAGAGACTTTCATCCTGAGGCACCGTAATGAGCCGCCTGCCATCAAAACACAAAATGCCAACTAAGAGTTTCTCCACAGCCCTAATTTAGTTATAAAGTGCCTTTATATAATTGGTCTTCCAAGACTTTGCATTTTAATCAAAGACATTTGAGCAATTAGCAACTGTAGCAGCTTTGGATTTAACTGCGGGTCCTGCCACATAAAATTGGTCAGGCAGTGTTGAATATATCACCCCGGTAGGCAGTGGTATTTGTGAGCTGTTTTCATCTATGGGGCTGTGTTTATTTGAATTATGACTAATCATGAAATATGCAGATGAAGACGGCATGGTGTTGTCGATGCAGAGGCACTGATTACAGCATCCCGCTGAGCATAAACAAAGGGTGATCATCGCTGTTCATGTGAAGGCTAGGGGGAAAGGAATTAATTGATAAATATGTACATGTCCTGGGGCTGATAACAGTGATTATGTGTTCCAGGCCTAGAGCTATCATCCCATGCAGGGAACAACAACAATGTGACAGATACGTGTGCCAGCCGACCGTGCTTCCTGGGGGTCCAGTGCATCGACCGACGTCCACCCTACGCGGGCTACGTCTGCGGGCGCTGCCCACCGCCCCTCAATGGCAACGGACGCACCTGCACCAAAACCGCTCGAGGTAAGACTTCGGCTTAAAGTGTTACAGTACCTCCCTGGCCGTAGTTACTAGCCTGGTCCCAGATCTGTTTGTGCTGTACAGCCAACACCTGTTGCTACCTATGCCAAGGACCATAGGAATCGGCAAGACAAAAAACTGATCCGGCACCAGGCTATCTAAATACGTTAGTACATGCACCACACATTGGCTTTTTAGTAGTTATTCTACTGTCACTGTTGGAAAACTATTTGAAAACAATCTGACGTGGTGTGAATGGTCCTGAAGTGCCTCTGTGCTGTTACCTCCCTATTCTACCTGCTCTCAGGGCAATTCGTAAGATTTGGTATGCAAACATGATCCCTGCATTTAGTGTGGTATATTTAATTATATTAGGTTACATTGTGAATGGAATAGCGGTTATACAACAGCGGACGAATTAGGGGACGTATAGCATCAAACGTCTTACCCAGTCGTACAATAGCATACGAATTGGATGAGTTATCATACTTCTTGATGGACGTATAGTATTACACGTATTTTTCTGAGACCAGGTTGCTCGTTGCATCCTAGCAACCAAGGAGAATTAGGAAAATTGTATTAACCCCCCCAATTCAGAGGACACAAATATATATTTTCGTTTTTACAGCTTTTTTGCTACATGTACATACATTTTACAGATCACACTTTACATATACATATTTACATTGTGGGTTAGGAGAACAAACGAAAAGGTTAGGGTAATTTAAGTAAAAGGTGAACTAAAACAGGTTAGGAGAACTTAGGTTAGGGGAAGGGTTAGCTAAAATGCTACAGTTGTCCCCGACACGACTCAAACACGCAACCTTTGTATTGCTAGACGGTCGTGGTATATGCCCACCCGTCTCCCCGACCAAGCTCCCTACTTTAGTTTCTGTCTAAAGTAACTAGAACAGGGATCATCAACTAGATTAGGCCGCAGGACGATTTTTCCTTGAGCGGATGGTTGGGGGGCCGGAACGTAGACTGCAAATTGACCACAAGAATTCCAAACAAATATTTAACTTCAAGACTTGCTTATATTTGTATACGATTACGTCTCTCTCTATCTTGCGTGGGAATACTTGAGAACAGATTTCTTAAATTAAAATCACTTGGAGCTGATTTCCTCGTGTTTTTACAGTTTATTACAGTTGAAGTCAGAAATGTACATACACCTTAGCCAAATACATTTAAACTCAGTTTTTCACAATTCCTGACATTTAATCCTAGTAAAAATTCCCTGTCTTGGGTCAGTTAGGATCACCACTTTATTTTAAGAATGTGAAATGTCAGAATAATAGTAGAGAGAATTATTTATTTCAGCTTTTGTTTCTTTCATCACACTCCCAGTGGGTCAGAAGTTTACATACACTCAGTTAGTATTTTGTAGCATTGCTTTTAAATTGTTTAACTTGAGTCAAACATTTTGGGTAGCCTTCCACAAGCTTCCCACAATAATTTTGGCCCATTCCTCCTGACAGAGCTGGTGTAACTGAGTCAGGTTTGTAGGCCTCCTAGGCTCGCACGCACTTTTTCAGTTCTGACCACAAATTTTTTATGGGATTGAGGTTAGGGCTTTGTGATGGCCACTCCAATACCTTGACTTTGTTGTCCTTAAGCCATTTTTCCATAACTTTGGAAGTATGCTTGGGGTCATTGTCCACTTGGAAGACCCATTTGCGACCGAGCTTTAACTTCCTGACTGATGTCTTGAGATGTTGCTTCAATATATACACATAATTTTACATTCCTCATGATGCCATCTATTTTGTGAAGTGCATCAGTCCCTCCTGCAGCAAAGCACCCCCACAACATGATGCTGCCACCCCCGTGCTTCACGGGTGGGATGGTGTTCTTCGGCTTGCAAGTCTCCCCCTTTTTCCTACAAATATAACGATGGTCATTATGTCCAAACAGTTCTATTTTTGTTTCATCAGACCAGAGGATATTTCTCCAAAAAGTACGATCTTTGTCCCCATGTGCAGTTGCAAACCGTAGTCTGGCTTTTTATGGCGGTTTTGGAGCAGTGGCTTCTTCCTTGCTGAGGGCCTTTCAGGTTATGTCGATATAGGACTTGTTTTACTGTGGATATAGATACTTCTGTACCTGTTTCCTCCAGCATCTTCACAAGGTCCTTTGCTGTTGATTTGCACTTTTCGCACCAAAGTACGTTAATCTCTAGGAGACGGAACGTGTCTCCTTCCTGAGCGGTATGACGGCTGCGTGGACCCATGGTGTTTATACTTGCATACTATTGTTTGTCCAGATGAACGTGGTACCTTCAGGCATTTGGAAATTTCTCCCAAGGATGAACCAGACTTGTGGAGGCCACCAGCTTTTTCTGAGGACTTGGCTGATTTCTTTTGATTTTCCCATGATGTCAAGCAAAGAGGCACTGAGTTTGAAGGTCGGCCTTGAAATACATCCACAGGTACACCTCCAATTGACTCAAATGATGTCAATTAGCATATCAGAAGCTTCTAAAGCCATGACATTATTTTCTGAAATTTTCCAAGCTGTTTAAAGGCACAGTCAACTTAGTGTATGTAAACTTCTGACCCACTGGAATTGTGATACAGTGAATTATAAGTGAAATAATCTGTCTGTAAACGTTTGTAGGAAAAATGATTTGTGTCATGCACAAAGTAGATGTCCTAACCGACCAAAACTATAGTTTGTTAACAAGAAATGTGTGGAGTGGTTGAAAAACAAGTTTTAATCACTCCAACCTAAGTGAATGTCAACTTCTGACTTCAACTGTATGTCCAGCAATAAAAATTTAAATAAAGTGTAACTTTATAATTTCTTTCTCAGAAAACTTGGGGGGCCAAATAAAACCACCCGATGGCCAAATTCGGCTGGATTCGGCCCGCGGGACGCCAGTTGGGGAACCCTGAACTAGACCATTAGATCATATCATACGTCTTGGAGGTCCATAAAAATACAAATAGTATGCTTTGTATGGCTCTGAGGCCTGGCTGCCCTATTAATAAGCTTAATATGCTAATCATCCCGTTTTTTTTGTAGATCAGTGAAATGTGGAAAGCTTTGCACTCCATCTTCTCCTCTCAGTTTAGTTCTGTTTTATATCCTCCGTATTTGTCCCTTCTTCTTTGGACTCTCTGTCCCTGTGTGTCTACTGTCCAAGTCAACAGCAGGCACTTCCAGATGATCAATTCATGTCAGTGGAATATGCTTTTCTCATGCATTCATCTTTCATGAGGATGTGAAAAAATAAAACCTATTTATTCTGAGTGAGAGTTAAAGTATTTCCCATCGTTAGTCAGTCCTACTATTGAGTGGACGGGACCCATGCCGGGTTGTTTTGAAGAGCACAGACTAGTTTACAGTGTTTCAATATTTTTGGGCAGTGTTTGTCTTTTGTGTCTTCACCCAGCCAGTGTGATGACATTTTTCTTAATTGTACTAAATATATCCTTTTAGTGCATCTCATAATTTCTGCCGCCACCTTTCTAAATCACATTAGTGTTTCATACCCAACCCACGTTGTCATGACTTTCTACACAGTCAGTTCCCTTTCAGTCCAGCTGCTTCAGTGTGTGTGTGTGTGTGTGTGTGTGCGTGTGCATGCGTTCGTGTGTGGTTTATAATTCCCTCACTGTGTATCAGATTCCTCTATGAAGTGATTTGGGCATCTTTTGTGAGGTTTCAAAACAGGCAATGTTTCCAGTTAGTCTCAGTAGGGGACAATAAATCAATGACGTGTTGGGTGACGTCTCTCAATATGTGTAACGGGTGTCGTCGTCGGAAGAGACCAAGGCGCAGCGTTCTTAGAGTTCCACATAATTTAATCACGAAGTGAAACTAAAACAGGACAAAACAATAAAGAATACAACGACCGAACAGCTTCGTTGTGCAAACTACCTGACCACAAACAAAGAACAAGATCCCACACAGAAAGAAGGAAAAGGGCAGCCTAAGTATGATCCCCATTCAGAGACAACGATAGACAGCTGCCTCTGATTGGGAACCACACTCGGCCAGAAACAAAGAAATACAAAACCTAGAAATACAGAACATAGAATGCCCACCCAAATCACACCCTGACCAAACCAAAATAGAGACATAAAAATGATCTCTAAGGTCAGGGCGAGACAATATGTCATTAAAACTGGTCAGGTAATATTTGTCTAGACCCCACACCCGTAACACTTTTATTTAATTTCAATTCGAATTTGAATAACTTTATTGTTCCCATGAGCCGCCCAATGGTGGTCTTGATTCTGTTCCAACCACGTTCTGTGTCAACATCAGTGTTTATAGCAGCTGTTCATTAGAACAGATCGTCATCTTTGTTTTGTTTTGCACTGTGTCTGATGATGTAATGACATTTTATACTGCTGTAATACTTTTATTTGGAGAGTCCAGCTTGTCTACATTCCACTTCAATCCTAACCCTCAACCACAACCCTAACCCTACACTCTTAAAAAAAAGGTGCTATCTAGAACCTAAAAGGGTTCTTCAGCTTTCCCCAAAGGAGAACCCATTGAAGGACCTGGTAGAACCCATTTGGTTCCATGTAGAACCCTTTCTGCAGAGGGTTCTACATGGAACCCAAAAGAGTTATACCTGGAACCAAAAAGGGTTCTACCTGGAACTAAAAGGGGTTATCCTATGGGGACAGGAAAAGAACCCTTTGGAATCCTTTTTTCTAAGAGTGTAACCTTATACAGTAGGTATAGAGTTTTTTTGTGTCACATCATTATCTCTCCTCAGGTAACCTTCACCTGACCCAGCAGCAGCTAACACTAGCCAAGAGCAGCAAACCCTACCACCACAGCAACAGTAAAGTGTCCCAACTCCACCTTCCCACCTTGCCCCCCAGGCACACAATGAAACGTCTCTCCTCCCTCTCCTCGCCAGTCTCCAGGGGAGCCTATCAGAGCCCCCCGCACCCTCCCCTCTCGCCCGCCCGAGGGCCAATCACTGGGTGGAAAGAGGCGGCCACGCCCCAATTTCCTAGACACACCCCTATGTCACCTGAAGGTTCCCACAGCCTTACCACAGGCAGTCATCATTCCATCAGTGCCTTCACTAGGACTCGTGACAAAACAGGTACCAATGCCAGCGCTACCACACTCAAGGTGACAACCAGAGAGTCTGCAGCTGTCGTGTGGAGTGCCACCACTTCCAAGGTTACTCCTCCATACTCCAAGGTTACACCAACCCAATCCAAGGTGACTCCACCCCATTCTTCAGCCAACACAGAGTCCAGGCAGACAAGCCAGGGGAAGCTCATAGATGTGGTAGTGGTGCCCACCCTGACCAAGCCCTGGACCCTCCCTAAAGCTGTGACCCCGCTGACCGCAGCCCTATCCTCCCTTACCTACTCCCTTTCCGAGTCCGAGTTCTCCGCCGACGGAGCACTGACGGGGCCTGGCTCGAACCCCTCTGACCTACTTGACCACCACCAGGAACCCCTGCTCTCCCTCACCCTCACCACCTCTGTCCGAAAGTACCACCACACCCCCCTTACTCCCCCCCTCCACAGGGCCACGTCTCCCCACTTCCACCGTGGGACCAGGATCAGTGATAGTGTGGCAGTGGAGCGGGAGCGGCCTCTGACCTGAGCTGACATGCCCTGTTTCCCAGGGGTCCCCTGTGAACCCACCAGGGACGGGGGTTTCCACTGTGGAAGGTGTCCCCTGGCATACACCGGAGACAGACAAACATGCAGAGGCATTTTTATTGTATTTATTTATTTAAAAACAAAAGATTACGGAACAATGTGATTATAAGACAAAAAGGAACATGAGAGGTGCAAAGAATTAAGAGGCTTGTTAAGTAGGCTCAAGGTTGATCCCTCTTCTTGAGAAAGAGCTACTGTTTTGAGAAACACTATCTGGTACCACTGTATCACTGTTGAGAAAGAGCTACTGCTTTGAGAAACACTATTATCTATTATCTATTATCACTGGTCCATTACAGAGGCCCCTTACCATTGCTATTTACCGGCTGTATTGAATACCACCTGTGCATCAATCCTTTTCTATGAATGAAAGTGATGCCTTTCTCTAGCCTCTCCAAAAGGCCTCCTAATGATGGTCGTTTTTCCAAGCTGACTAGCTGAGTGCTCTCTGTACCAGAGCAGCGTGGGTTGGGTTGAGTTGACAGATGTTTCTGTACAGATGCAGTAAGGGAGGTTGGAGTTGGAATAGATGGAAGCAGCTTGTAATTGGCCTATGGTGCTGCCTCTGTGTGTTTGTGTGTGTGTGTCGCCTGCCTGTTATCTATAGCTGTGTGCAGGCATGCGTGTGGCAGGAACATGGAGTGTGCCGCTCCCAACACATGCCGCTGTAAACCAGGCTTCGCCGGGACCAACTGTCAAACAGATAAAACTATCTTCTCTCTCTCTCTCTTTCTCCCTCCTTCTCCCCTCTCTCTCTCTCTCTCTCTCTCTCTCTCTCTCTCTCTCTCTCTCTCTCTCTCTCTCTCTCTCTCTCTCTCTCTCTCTCTCTCTCTTAGTCTCTCAAAATACCACATCATCATTCTGATATTGTTGTTTTTTATTCCCATGCATTGCTTAACCTGTCAGGCCTTCCATATCGTTTGACGTCTTTACAATCTTCTCCTCAGCGATCTGTAAACCTGAGTGTAGGAACGGAGGCCAGGGCGTCGCCCCGGGGGCGTTTGAGTGCCTTAAAGGCTACCACGGGGTGACGTGTGAGACAGGTAATTATACGTCTGCATCCTAAATGGCACATTTGCCCACAGGGATCTGGTCAAAATTAGTGCGTAACGTAGGGAATAGGGTGACATATGGGCCGCGGCTTATCTGTTCTTGTTAGGGGCCAATCAGAACTGTCTCTGTGTCGGACTATAGACAGGAGCTTGTCGTCACACAGAGAAAGCAAGCTCATCACTCAAAGACGAGACGGCACTGCTGAGGGAAGTCCGGTCCATGTCCGGTACTGTACATTTGGGTGTGTGCGTGTGAGCGAGTGCAGATCTAATGAAGCAGTTGTGGGCATTTGATAAGCCCTCCCTATTTGAGCTGGTTTGAGACATTACTGACAGAGGCTTGAAACACTACTGCCACCTACAGCTCAGAATCAGAGTCCACCCCACCAATGCAATGGAGATGAGGTTAAACCAAGCTGTAGTGAGACACTGGTTCCTAGTCCTAGCTGACTGAAGTAGAAATGTGAGGGCAAAGCCTGGCTGCTTATTTTCCTGCTTATTTTCCCATGAATACTTTATTTGAAGGGTACCTACATAAGAACTGCATAATACATTCATAACCCATGCATAACACATTCATAACATCCCCACCCACAGCTCTGTGCAGTCTGCCCTGTGAGCACGGAGGAACGTGCGTGGGACCCAGCACCTGCTCCTGTCCCTACGGCTTTGTGGGTCCCAGATGTGAGACTAGTGAGTTCAACACACATCATCACAAATCATTCATCATGCAAATTGAATATGCCATCACTCACAAATGAAGTATGACACACACACACCTGACTGCTCCACCACATACAGAGGGTAGTGCGTACAGCCCAGTACATCACTGGGGCCAAGCTTCCTGCCATCCAGGACCTATATACTAGGCAGTGTCAGAGGAAGGCCCCAAAAATGTGTAAAAGACTCCAGTCACCCAAGTCATAGATTGTTCCCTCTGCTACTGCACGGCAAGCGGTATTGTCTAGATCCAAAAGGCTCCTTAACAGCTTCTACCCCCAAGCCATAAGACTGCTGAACAATTAATGAAATGGCCACCCAGACTATTTTATTGACAGCCCCCCCCTTTTGTTTTTTACACTGCTGCTACTCGCTGTTTATTATCTATGCATAGTCACTTTATCCCTACCTACATGTACAAATTACCTCGACTAACCTGTACCCCCGCACATTGACTCTGTACCGGTACCCCCTGTATATAGCCTGACTAACCTGTTCCCCCACACATTGACTCTGTACCGGTACCCCCTGTATATAGCCTGACTAACCTGTTCCACCGCACATTGACTCTGTACCGGTACCCCCTGTATATAGCCTGACTAACCTGTTCCACCGCACATTGACTCTGTACCGGTACCCCCTGTATAAAGCCTGACTAACCTGTTCCCCCGCACATTGACTCTGTACCGGTACCCCCTGTATAAAGCCTGACTAACCTGTACCCCCGCACATTGACTCGGTACCGGTACCCCCTGTATATAGCCTGACTAACCTGTTCCCCCGCACATTGACTCGGTACCGGTACCCCCTGTATATAGCCTGACTAACCTGTACCCCCGCACATTGACTCGGTACCGGTACCCCCTGTATATAGCCTGACTAACCTGTACCCCCGCACATTGACTCGGTACCGGTACCCCCTGTATATAGCCTGACTAACCTGTTCCCCCGCACATTGACTCGGTACCGGTACCCCCTGTATATAGCCTGACTAACCTGTACCCCCGCACATTGACTCGGTACCGGTACCCCCTGTATATAGCCTGACTAACCTGTACCCCCGCACATTGACTCGGTACCGGTACCCCCTGTATATAGCCTGACTAACCTGTACCCCCGCACATTGACTCGGTACCGGTACCCCCTGTATACAGCCTGACTAACCTGTACCCCCGCACATTGACTCGGTACCGGTACCCCCTGTATATAGCCTGACTAACCTGTACCCCCGCACATTGACTCGGTACCGGTACCCCCTGTATAAAACCTGACTAACCTGTTCCCCCGCACATTGACTCGGTACCGGTACCCCCTGTATATAGCCTGACTAACCTGTTCCCCCGCACATTGACTCGGTACCGGTACCCCCTGTAAAAAGCCTTGTTATTCTTATTTTATTGTGTTACTTTTCTATTTAATTTTTTACTTTCATTTATTTTGTAAATATTTTCTTAACTCTTTCTTGAACTACATTGTTGGTTAAGGGCTTGTAAGTAAGCATTTCACGGTAAGGTCTACACCTGTTGTATTCGGCGCACGTGACAAATAACATTTGATTTGATTTGCAACCCTTAATTAGTATTTTATTCCAAGATGGATCTTTGTCAGGTTACTCACATTGAAATTGGATTGGACTTGGCAAACCAATGGTGTTAACGTCAAGGCTGTGTCCCTCCTCCTTGGGGTATACTATATAGGTGGAGAACATTGTCCAGAACAATGCTACGTCAATAACTCAGTTTTCACAAAAATCCAGGTACAACCTTACAATTATATGGTATCTCTGTGTTGCTCACTCTATCCCATCTCTCTGTTCCGTAGTGGCGTGTAACCGCCACTGTCACAGCGGAGGAGAGTGTATGTCTCCTGATGAGTGTGCCTGTCTGCCTGGCTGGACCGGACCCTCCTGTGAGACAGGTACAGCTCTGGTCCTGGGCACTTTCTTTCAGTTTATTAGGAACCCCATTAGCTGTTGCACATGCAGAAAGATACCTTCCTGGTGTGTTCTTCTGTCCTTCTGCTTGCTCTTTGGGGTCTAGGTCGGGCTACTGTAAAGCACTGTGTGACAACTGTCGATGTATGAAGGGCTTTATAAACACATTTGATTGATTGAATGGTCAGTTGATTTAATGGTTGATTGGTTGATTGTTCTGAGTGTCTGTCCTCCAGCTGTGTGCTCCCGTGTGTCTGAATGGAGGGACTTGTCTTCGTCTGAACACCTGTGGCTGTCCCCGGGGCTTCTACGGCACCCAGTGTCAAAACGGTAAATTACACTCTTCATTTAATTGTTGCACTTAGGAGACACTTTTATCCAACGTGACTTACAGTAAAGTGGCTGCATACATTTTTAGTGTGTGGTCTCCACAACCTTGGCATTGCTAGCATCACACTCTTACCAGCTGAGCCACACACACACCATTCCGTCTGCCCATGTCCTTGTCCACATACTGTCCTGACAACACACATGGGCCTGCTGTGGGAGTTTTGACTTGTGTATTTACTTGTTGAATGAAAGGAAAACTAATACAATAGATTGACAGAGGTTTAGGTGCATCTCTTTCTCTCCCACCTCTCTCTCTCTCACCTCCATCGCTCCCCGCCTCTCTTTCTCCATCTCTCCCCTGTCTTTCTATCTCTTGCTGTTTCCCAGCTGTCTGCAGCCCTCCCTGTAAGAACGAGGGCGTATGCATGAGAAACAGCGTCTGCTCCTGTGCCGAGGGATACACCGGATGGCGCTGTGAAAAAAGGGAGTAAAGCCACTCTACCTCCTCCTCCATGGCCCGTGCCTCCACCTGCTCCTCATCCACCTCCTCTTCCTCCACCTCCTCCTCCATGGCCCGCCCCTCCACCTGCTCCTCATCCACCTCCTCTTCCTCCACCTCCTCCCTCTCCTCTCTTCGTCCTCTATCCCTCCTCCTCCTCCTCCTCCTCCTCCTCCTCCTCCTCCTCATCATCTCTTACCCACCACCATATGTGTGTCAGTGTGACAAAGTGCCCTCAACACAGTGGAGCCAGTTAATTCCAGAGCCTTGTTAATGTACAGCATATTGGCGGGTAAATTGAGCCATATGGATGAGGGAAGCATTTGATGGATGCACCCAGTAAGAGGCACCCGCCCAAGGGAGCAGGAACCAACATTTCAGAGCTTCATGTGGAGACTGGGTATAGTCAAATTGATGCTATGGAGTGCTATTGACTAAGAGTAGTGATGCATGCAGGGGGTTTTACGTGAAGGTTTTAATTTAGCTATACATTACCAACCTGCTACTAATGGGTAATTAGTGCCGTGATAGCTTCAGCAATGTGCTCATGGTAGAACTGTCTGTCCTCTCCAATGCATTGATCGGGGCGGCAGCGTAGCCTAGTGGTTAGAGCGTTGGACTAGTAACCGAAAGGTTGCAAGTTCGAATCCCTGAGCTGACAAGGTACAAATCTGTCGTTCTGCCCCTGACCAAGGCAGTTAACCCACTGTTCCTAGGCCGTCATTGAAAATTAGAATTTGTTCTTAACTGACTTGCCTAGTTAAATAAAGGTAAAATAAAAAAATTGATTATGGTTATCAGGTACAGTACATGGGTCAGTTGAAGTACATGGGTCAGTTGAAAATCTCTCTCTGCTGTGTGAGATACTGTGGATAGTTATTCTGGTTAATATGTATGAGCTGAGATGGTAAGTTCTAGTCTCCCCATCCCTCCCTCCCTTATGCAGGTGTATGTGAGCCCATGTGTATGAACGGCGGGCGGTGCTTGGTATGTGTGTGACTGTCCATCTGGATGGAGAGGAAAGCGGTGCGATAAACGTCAGTGGGCTCACGTAGGACTTCCACAGTTGCACCGCTACCTGTAAACAGATGCCTCCACGCTAGCTGCGTACGGGAACAATTAATCATGGCGTTTGGGATGTGTAGTGGTTCACCGACGGCAGGCTGTGTCATGCCCTCACAAACAAGCATTTAATAGCAGCAGGTAGTCACATAGAATGTTAACAGCTTGTAAAGCGCTATATGCAAGCCTGTTTAGAGCACAATATGGACACAATTATAACATACCAAAATATTTTCTGGTAAGGACATAAGGACTTCATAACACATTCATAACAATACATTTAGAACGTTCATAAGCCATACATAACTCATTCATAAGCTACTCGTAACTCATTCATAAGCCATAGTTAACTCATTCATCAGCAGTGGTTTGTGAATTGATTGATGTTGTGTTGCTATAGGAGGACAGGCTCATTGTAATGGCTAGAAGTCAAACCTGAGGTTTCCTTACTTAGAACCTTTTAGTTCTTCTGCAGTGACACCACAGTCTGAATATTGATATTGGTCATTCCTATGTTGAAGTCTTTACATGTGTTCTATTATGTGTTTGATACCATTCCATTCAATCCATTCCAGCCATTACAATGAGCCCGTCCTCCTATAGCTCCCACCAGCCTCCTCTGGTGTTGACTCCTGAGACCAGCTCTACACAGTCCTGGGCTGGTTTATGATACCACTGAGATACCGATTTAGACAGTGGTTATTCCCCCAGAGTTACCGCTGATAAACCTCTTTATTTATTTTCTAAAGGGGTAGATCAGCTTTAATAATGCAGATAGATTGTGGCTTCCATCAATGTAATTGTCTACATCATTTCCAATCACCCATATATTTTTTGGGGAATATATACAGTGGGGAGAACAAGTATTTGATACACTGCCGATTTTGCAGGTTTTCCTACTTACAAAGCATATAGAGGTCTGTAATTTTTATCATAGGTACACTTCAACTGTGAGAGACGGAATCTAAAACAAAAATCCAGAGAATCACATTGTATGATTTTTAAGTAATTAATTTGCATTTTATTGCATGACATAAGTATTTGATACATCAGAAAAGCAGAACTTAATATTTGGTACAGAAACCTTTGTTTGCAATTACAGAGATCATACGTTTCCTGTAGTTCTTGACCAGGTTTGCACACACTGCAGCAGGGATTTTGGCCCACTCCTCCATACAGACCTTCTCCAGATCCTTCAGGTTTCGGGGCTGTCGCTGGGCAATACGAACTTTCAGCTCCCTCCAAAGATTTTATTTTGGGTTCAGGTCTGGAGACTGGCTAGGCCACTCCAGGACCTTGAGATGCTTCTTACGGAGCCGTTCCTTAGTTGCCCTGGCTGTGTGTTTCGGGTCGTTGTCATGCTGGAAGACCCAGCCACGACCCATCTTCTATGCTCTTACTGAGGGAAGGAGGTTGTTGGCCAAGATCTCGCGATACATGGCCCCATCCATCCTCCCCTCAATACGGTGCAGTCGTCCTGTCCCCTTTGCAGAAAAGCATCCCCAAAGAATGATGTTTCCACCTCCATGCTTCACGGTTGGGATGGTGTTCTTGGGGTTGTAGTCATCCTTCTTCTTCCTCCAAACACGGCGAGTGGAGTTTAGACCAAAAAGCTCTATTTTTGTCTCATCAGACCACATGACCTTCTCCCATTCCTCCTCTGGATCATCCAGATGGTCATTGGCAAACTTCAGACGGGCCTGGACATGCGCTGGCTTGAGCAGGGGGACCTTGCGTGCGCTGCAGGATTTTAATCCATGACAGCGTAGTGTGTTACTAATGGTTTTCTTTGAGACTGTGGTCCCAGCTCTCTTCAGGTCATTGACCAGGTCCTGCCGTGTAGTTCTGGGCTGATCCCTCACCTTCCTCATGATCATTGATGCCCCACGAGGGGAGATCTTGCATGGAGCCCCAGACCGAGGGTGATTGACCGTCATCTTGAACTTCTTCCATTTTCTAATAATTGCGCCAACAGTTGTTGCCTTCTCACCAAGCTGCTTGCCTATTGTCCTGTAGCCCATCCCAGCCTTGTGCAGGTCTACAATTTTATCCCTGATGTCCTTACACAGCTCTCTGGTCTTGGCCATTGTGGAGAGGTTGGAGTCTGTTTGATTGAGTGTGTGGACAGGTGTCTTTTATACAGGTAATGAGTTCAAACAGGTGCAGTTAATACAGGTAATGAGTGGAGAACAGGAGGGCTTCTTAAAGAAAAACTAACAGGTCTGTGAGAGCCGGAATTCTTACTGGTTGGTAGGTTTTCAAATACTTATGTCATGCAATAAAATGCAAATTAATTACTTAAAAATCATACAATGTGATTTTCTGGATTTTTGTGTGTACGTATGATAAAAATTACAGACCTCTACATGCTTTGTAAGTAGGAAAACCTGCAAAATCGGCAGTGTATCAAATACTTGTTCTCCCCACTGTATATATATATATTTTTTTCATATATATTTTCCTTTATTATGTTCCCCTAACCCTACCACCCCTCCCCTAATTGGAGTAAACTAGTGGACAACAACACTTAGGCTTCTACTTTCAGCTTATACATACTACACTGCTCAAAAAAATAAAGGGAACAATGAAACAACACAATGCAACTCCAAGTCAATCACACTTCTGTGAAATCAAACTGTCCACTTAGGAAGCAACACTGATTGACAATAAATTTCACATGCTGTTGTGCAAATGGAATAGACAAAAGGTGGAAATTATAGGCAATTAGCAAGACACCCCCAAAAAAGGAGTGATTCTGCAGGTGGTGACCACAGACCACTTCTCAGTTCCTATGCTTCCTGGCTGATGTTTTGGTCACTTTTGAATGCTGGCGGTGCTCTCACTCTAGTGGTAGCATGAGACGGAGTCTACAACCCACACAAGTGGCTCAGGTAGTGCAGTTCATCCAGGATGGCACATCAATGCGAGCTGTGGCAAAAAGGTTTGCTGTGTCTGTCAGCGTAGTGTCCAGAGCATGGAGGCGCTACCAGGAGACAGGCCAGTACATCAGGAGACGTGGAGGAGGCCGTAGGAGGGCAACAACCCAGCAGCAGGACCGCTACCTCCGCCTTTGTGCAAGGAGGTGCACTGCCAGCGCCCTGCAAAATGACCTCCAGCAGGCCACAAATGTGCATGTCCTTTTTTGGGGGTGTCTTGCTAATTGCCTATAATTTCCACCTTTTGTCTATTCCATTTGCACAACAGCATGTGAAATTTATTGTCAATCAGTGTTGCTTCCTAAGTGGACAGTTTGATTTCACAGAAGTGTGATTGACTTGGAGTTACATTGTGTTGTTTAAGTGTTTTTTTAATTTTTTTATTATTATTATTATTATTATTTTTTTATTTTTTTTTTGGGGTGGATCAGCTTAATATTGCGGAAAGAATGTTGCTTCCAATGTAATTGTCTGCATCATTTCCAATCCCCCATATTTTTTTGGGTAAATATATATATCCATACACGCATGCATACATATATACATATATACATACACATACCTATATAGACATACATACTTTTTTAAAGAATATACCTTTATTATTATTCCCCGTAACCCTACCACCGCTCCCCCAATTGGAGTAAACTAATAAACACTTCTGCTTTTACCTTCAATTTATACATCTTATACCTATTTTACAGACACAGACTACTTTATAATAGTTCTCTCTTGTTTGTTCTTAGTCCTTCCTCTATTTCTGTTGTCCATCCAATTTTATTTCCACTTGTAACTGTGCTATTTCACAAAAGCTATACACATTTCACAGATCCCGTATGCCCTACATTGTTTATCTTGTTATTAGTCCCACCCTTCAGTTCCACTCAACCCTTCCCATCTATCTTCCAACATCATCCATTTCGGATTTTTATTTGCCATATATTTTTCAACTGTGCTGTGATGCTTCACAAAAGATTTGAACCTTCCTATTCTCATAGCTTCTACAGATTGTAAATTAAAAATAAACATTTTTGCTAAAATAATTATTATATTATTGATTGATTGACTATGGCTTTTCAAATCCCCCAGTATTGCTATCTGTAGCGTTAGTTCTAGGCAAATGTTGCAATTCTTCAGCCATTCCTGGACCTGTGACCAAAAACGAGCTACATATGGACAATACCAAAATAAATGATCTAATGACTCTGCCTCCTCACAACAGAATCTGCAGAGCTGGGAAGATTGTATACCCCATATATATAACATTCTATTAGTTGCAAGAATTTTGTACAGTAATTTAAATTGAAAAATTCGAAGTTTTGAATCCGGCGTTGTTTTGCGTATCAATTCATAAACCATGTGCCATGGAATGGGTACATCGAAAATCTCTTCCCAACTATTTTGCAATTTATATGGCACAGCTGTCAGTTTTTTGGTCCTTAAATGAAATTGGTATATGTTTTTATTTATCACACTTTTCTTTAACCATTTATGTTCTTTAATACAGGGCCGACATACAAGTTCCTTACTTTTTTCCCCTTCTACTTGCCTCTTCCATTTTTGTGGTAATGCTGCAATTAATTGGTTGTAATTTTGGGTAGAGCAGACATTTCCATATGTCTGTGTTAGCTGCATGTGTGACATAACTCCACCAGTCCTATTTATGATATCATTCACCAAAATTATACCTTTTTTAAACATTTCTTCGATAAATACAGTTTTTTTATCAATTACTATATTTGAATTTAACCACAATATTTGTTGTACTATTTGTTCCGTCCTTTCAGGTGGATTAAACTGAAATTGCAACCAACTTTCTAAGGCTTGTTTAAAAAATAAGGATATTTTGGAGATTATTTCCTTTTCAAACAACCGAAAGTGAGCAGGTGTAATCTGAATAAAGGGAAAAAGGCCCTTCTTGAACATAGGATGAGACATTCGTACCAATTTACTAGAGAACCAGTTTGGATTTAAGTATAACTTTTGTATGACTGATGCCTTTAGTGAGAGGTCTAATGCTTTAATATTTAATAATTTCTGCCCTCCGAATTCATATTCGTTATATAAATAGGCCCTTTTAATTTTATCTGGCTTGCCGTTCCAAATAAAATGGAATATTTTTTGTTCATATAATTTAAAAAGCAGGTCACTAGGTGTAGGCAAAACCATAAGCAAATAGGTAAACTGTGATATGACTAAAGAGTTAATCAGGGTGATTTTTCCACAAATAGACAAGTATTTTCCTTTCCATGGTAGCAAGATCTTATCTATTTTTGCTAACTTTCTATAAAAATTTATTGGAGTGAGATCATTTCTTTCTTTTGGGATTTTTATACCGAGTATGTCCACATCTCCGTCAGACCATTTAATTGGTAAACTACATGGCAATATAAAATGTGTATTTTTTAGTGATCCAATACGTAATATGGTACATTTATCATAATTTGGTTTTAATCCAGAGAGGATAGCAAAGGTATCTAGATCCTCTATGAGGCCGTGGAGAGACTCTAGTTGTGGTTTTAAAAGAAAACATGAATCATCAGCGTACAATGACACCTTAGTTTTTAAGCCACGGATTTCTAATCCATTAATATTAATGTTTGATCTAATTTTAACAGCTAACATTTCGATGGCAATAATAAATAGATATGCCAATAGTGGACAACCTTGTTTTACTCCTCTAGATAGTTTAAAACTTTCTGAGATGTAGCCATTATTTACTATTTTACACCTAGGGTTACTATACATAATTTTAACCCATTTTATAAGAGATTCCCCAAAATTGAAATATTCTAGGCATTTATATATAAACTCCAGTCGTACTTTATCAAAAGCCTTTTCAAAATCAGCTATGAAAACCAGACCTGGTGTCCCCGATATTTCATAGTGTTCTATTGTTTCCAGTACTTGCCTTATATTATCTCCAATGTATCGTCCATGTAAAAAACCTGTCTGATTAGGATGAATAATATCTGACAAAACTTTTTTTATTCTATGCGCCAAGCATTTTGCTAGGATTTTTGCATCACAACACTGAAGTGTAAGAGGTCTCCAATTTTTTAATTGGACTGGATCTTTATATATACCACTTGGGTCCTGTTTCAGTAATAACGATATCAGACCTTCTTGTTGCGTGTCTGATAATCTACCATTTATATAGGAGTGGTTAAAACAAGCTAATAATGGTCCTTTGAGTATATCAAAAAAAGTTTTGTATACTTCCACTGGTATGCCATCCAGCCCTGGAGTTTTCCCATCCTTAAAGGCCCCAATTGCATCAAGCAGTTCCTCCTCTGTAATTTGGCCTTCACATGAGTCTTTCTGTACAGATGTTAATTTTACATTATTAATAGGGAAAAAATCCATACAATTAGTTTCAGTTAGTGGAGATGGAGGAGCCTGAAACGAAAACATATTCTTAAAGTACTTTACTTCCTCTTTCAAAATATAATTTGGTGAATCATGCGTGACTCCATCATTTGTAACAAGTTTTAATACATTTTTTTTGGTAGCATTTCTATATTGAAGATTGAAAAAGAATTTGGTGCATTTTTCCCCATATTCCATCCAGTTCGCTTTATTTTTATAATATATTACACTGGATCTTTCTTGAATAAGTTCCTCCATTTCTTTTTGTTTTTCCTCTAACTTATTCTGTGCCTCTATGGTACCGTTTTTATTGCTATCTAACTGTACTGTTAGTCCTTCAATTTCCTTTGTTAATATGGACTCTTTTGATCTAAATTCCCTTTGTTTTATAGATGAGTACTGAATTGCATGGCCTCTAAAGGCACACTTAAAAGTGTCCCATACAATAAGGGGATCTGCTGTACCTATGTTATGTCTGAAAAAGTCAGTTATAAAATCTTCTGTCCTAGTTCTAAACAATTTATCATCTAGTAGACTTTGATTAAATTTCCAATATCCTCGCCCACGTGAAAATTCTGTAAGAGAAATATATATGCCAATTATGTGATGATCCGACCGCATTCTGTCCCCTATCAACACTTTTTTAACTTTTGGTGCCAGAGAGAATGGTATAAGAAAGTAGTCAAGACGACTAGCTTGATTCAGCCTCCGCCATGTATATCTCACTAAATCAGGGTATTTAAGTCTCCATATATCCACTAATTCCAATATATCCATGACATTCATGATTTCCTTAAGTGCCTGAGGGTGATAGTTTGTAGTGTGATTTCCTTTCCGGTCTATAGAGGTATTTAAGACCGTATTAAAATCTCCCACTATAATAATAGAGTCTAGTGTTGCTTGTAGAGTTGATAAATTCTTATATATATTTTCAAAGAAGCTTGGATCATCATTATTCGGACCGTATAGGTTAACAAGCCATATTTGTTTATTGTCCAATAACATATTTAAAATAATCCATCTACCTTGAGGATCTGTTTGGACAATTTGCACATTTGGATCAAAATTATTGTTAATTAAAACCATCACCCCTTTTGAATTTCTTTGCCCATGGGAGAAATATATTTTGCCCCCCCAGTTCTTTTTCCACAAAACTTCATCTAAAACTGTTGAATGGGTTTCCTGTAAACAATAGATATTATAATCCTTCTCTTTTAGCCAGGTAAATACTGATCGTCTTTTCTTATTATCTGCTAAGCCATTACAATTGTAACTGGCTATACTTATTTCACCACTTACCATAATGAGACACACCTTTCATTCTTTTAATCAGAATATATTTTTGTAAACGTACTATTAAAAAGTAACATAATGATTGAGTGTCTATATAGTTGTACCATGATATTTGCATTTCTACTAAGTAAACCTCCAATTGGTCCCTACTATTCCACCCGCTAAAAGGCCTCATCTCGAGATGGCTTGTCATCCCAATGCCCGGTAGACCACCCTCGACCCCCTGTATCCCATAGCCCTGAACCGACTGGGATCCATTCTTTGAAAAGAGCATACAGTGCCATTTACCGAATTGAAGAAGATCAATTACCATATGCATTTCCATTGCCCTCACCTCGATTTGTATTATATATATCTGTGGATCATCCTCTATTGTCCCTAACATCTTTTACTTCTTCCTTCGCAACAGTTGTGGGATACACACATACACCCACACACACTCAGCCCTTACCCCCACACAACCATAAGCTCACTTTCTCAACAATTGCACCATCCCAGAGCCCAACTCAAGATGGGTCATGATTTACAAATGCACTTGCAGTTGCAGCTGCATGAGAAGGCCTGCAAGACCGCACAAAAAATTAGCAAAAATTGAGAGATTTATTTACCATTGTCATATCCTAGATAATGGAGGTCAAATGTACACCTTATTCCTGAAACACCCACAATACGGTCATCCGTCATGACCATGTCCCCACGCATCTCCATGCAGTCCGACTTTGATTTTGTGCCGCCAGGGCCACAATAATATACCCCCTCTCTGAATGTCCGAGTGTGACCCCCTCCCCATGGGTTACTGCAGCTAGTGTTGCCAGCACTGCCACTGCCTGGGTGGGGGCACCCCACCGGAATCCCCACCGGCTAGGTACAAGGTCGTCAAGGTTCTCATTAGCAGCTTTGAGAATTTCCTTGTATATTATGCTCTCCCTTTATGGGGCTTTGGCTTTGCAGGACCAACCCTGCCAAGCAGGCTCAGAATCTTGAGGGGGCAGTGCTGCTCTTGGTCTCTGACCTCATTTTAGCTGCATACAGACCGCTTACAGCGGGCACATAAAACAGTTAGGGACTTCTCCTTAGTATCTGGGTCATTCAGGTGGGTGTCTAGGGTATAGTGCCATGGACCGTACCATTAAAATAGGATAATAAATAATTAGATATAATTTATAAAAAAATAAATAAAAAATGTAGTTCTCCATGATAGGACAATAAATAAATAAGACGTATAATTCATTATAAAAGTATATCCATCATCTGAACAACATTGAAAGCCCTCTCATACCCGGCTCACAGCAATACATTGGCTCTGGGATATGCAACCATTTCATTACTCACTCACTCAACTTTCCAAACATAACAAATAAAATAAAAAATAAACACAAACCATACCATCCACACATACTGTGCCTTCTGTTTACTTAGTTTTTATCTTCACTATGTTGAATTAGTGCTTGTGTGTTCAATTAGTTATATGTGAAGATTTATAGAAAAGCTATATTTTTTATTGTATTGTTACAATCAGTAACCGGGCTTGAATTGTGTTTATTTCCCTCGTCTATGAGAACTTTGTAATTTTAAAATAACCATGGAGTAGTCTTTGTGTCTCTGAACAACTGGTTATCAATATATAGTTTATCAACGACGAGAGCTACTCGTTTCGCTTTTAATCTATTTTCTTTGAAAATTGGATACAGAACTTTGCGCCGTTCTGCAATTTCCTTCGGAAACTGATCATTCATGCCAATTTTGGTCCCAGCAAGTCTTTTACCCAGGCTTTTAACCATTATTTTATCTTTAAATGAAGCAAATTTGGCAACGATTGGGCGTTCGTACCTCTGCCCTCTCTGTCCGAAGCGGTGAACGCGTTCAAGTTGGATTTTGTCGATAACTTCGCGTGGAATCTGAAGCGCTGTAAGGAGGAACTCTCTAACTATAGATTCAGGAACTTCTCCTTCTTTTTCTTGGATACCTGTAAGTACCAAATTCTCTCTCATGGATCTAGTTTGTATGTCTAGTAAGGTTTCCTTCAGAACGGTGTTCTCCTTTTTAATTCCATTCATTTCGGTTTCAATCTTATTGACTGTCCCTTTTAGCGCGTGTGTTTGCTTCTCCAATGTCGCAGCTTTTTCATCACTCATCTCTAGGCTTGCCTTCAACTCTTTTATATCCTTACTAACTAATTCAAGTATACCCAGTTTGTCATTTATTGATTTTAACAGATCGGTTTCGACCTTTACCATTCCCGGTGGTGAGAATATTAAATCATCCGTGTCGGTTGAGGAGTCACGTTTTCGTTTTTGAATCGGTTCCCCTGTCTTACTCTCCGTCATGTTTGGTTGTTGCCTGTTTTCGTAATATTTGTCGATAAATGTCTCTAGTTTTAGGATTTGTTTTGTGTTATTGTCCAGATTGAAGGTTATCACTCACCAGATTAAGTAGTGCTAATATTTTAGTCTAATTTAGCAGATATTTCGAATATTATGTTTTATCTTGAGGTGCTCTACATAAATCCCTTCAGTCCGCCATTACCCTTACGTTACCTTTACGTCATACGTCAGCAACTCCTGTTGTTTAAGTGTTCCCTTTATTTTTTTGAGCAGTGTATATACATTTTTATGGACACAGTATATTTTACAATTGTTCTCTTTTATTGACGTTTATTGCCAGTTTCATATGTCTCTAAAACATCCCTCGTCAGCTCACTCTCACCACCACCATGCTTAACAAGCTCTCCATTAACAACTTTTATCATCTGGTCACAGCAGCAGCAGCAACAACAAGAGCCCCAACCACGTTAACAATCCGCTGTGTCTTTGTTGCACACACAAACACTAACAGCTACATCTCATCAGAGTATCACTAGTAGTTCCTGCAGGAGCTCGTTCAGCATCCCAGCATTAACCAGCCAATACATGACTTTGAAAAATGACTCGGGAGTCATGAGAGGAACGGAAGTACTTAACTCCCTTTATAGTGAAGTCACCGTCCGTAAAGATGATTCATCATTTCTGTTTATCTGTTTACACTGCCTCAGCCCTATTTATTTCTTTCTATCAAACCACTAATAGCTGTAAGTAAATCTCCCAAGTATACGGCGTAGTAAAATCTATAAAATTCAGTCCACACAGTATTCAAGTGTATAATAAAGTCATTCCTGCCTTAAATTCAAAGGCAGACTCAGTCCCAGTGTTCACATTTAGTTATGCATGGTAATGATTCAGAGGTTTGATGGGATGATTATGGTAACTGTGTTGTCATGGCTCCATTTTGGCCCCTCTCTGGGACTTACCCAGAATCCTCAGGATGGTAATATGAGTAGAGAGAGATTAGTGTCAGCTCTGTCGTTATGACGATGTCATTATTAGGATGCTAGGCTGATTTAGGACTTGTCCTTCACCTGCTGCCTCTCTCTCTCTCTCTCTTCTCTGCATTGTGATTTTCATTTTCAAATTTGTCATTTCTACATTGTGATTTCTGACATTTCTATAGCACTCTGTGAACAGAAGTGTCTTTACGGGAGCCGTTGTATCCGCCCTAATGTCTGTGCCTGCAGGAAAGGATATTCAGGGGTCCTGTGTTCCCATAAGGTAAGTAGATACATCACCTCAACACCTACTGTGACTGGAATCAAGAGAGGAATTGGGAGTATAATTTGAAAGCTGAGCATCAAGCTCACGCCTGAAAGTCAGAAATCTTTTATTGATGAGGGCTTTTCCACTCTTTTGCATTGGCTGGTCCATTTCAAGACTGTATGAATGCACGGTGGAATGAGTGTGGCCAAAATATGTGTGGTGTTTTTCATCTCCCAATTCCACGAGGCTGATGGAGGTCTGTGAACTATGTAGTGAAGATGCTGGGCTGAAACAAGACAATGCAACTCCTAATGGAGCCACCACACTGAATATCAGGATGCTCAATACCCACTGTTAATGTTTCTTCAAAATAATTTGTAATATACGTCACAATTCCAAAGATTATGATCTGTACATAATATATGTATAATATTTGTATAATACTGTATTTTATCTTTTGAAGTCTGGCTTTTTTTATACGATTAAAACAAAGCACAAAACAGTCCTGTGTACTGTGGAACAAACTCACCAAGTTGGCAGTTTACGGTCAAACTAAAAACTCACTTGGAATTGTTATTTATTTGGTTGTCTGATGTTTTATAATTTTATACTGTTGTACATATCATCAAATAGGTTATGTATTAATCACAAATCAAACCCAGGCAATGTATGATATTAAAGTCCATTTGTTATGCACAATACATAGTCTTGATTCTCATTCTGCATACAATCATTTCTTAAAATGTGAGAAGAAATGTGCTTTGTGTAATGTCTATATTTTTTATTTTAGCTTTATTTAAAACAGGTCACCGTTGAGATCAGGGTCTCTTTCGCAAAGGAGCCCTGCGCATACAATCTGCACGTACAATTCATAGACCAAATCAAATGAAAATCAGAAAAACAAACTAAAATACAGCACAACAATCAATCAAGAAAACAGCCACATTCCACAGCAAATAGTTCCCAAATCAATATTTACATTTTCCCTATGCGGCGTCAGAGCATCCAATTCCAGTGTATTTTGAGGTTGGTTCCAGTAATGAGGTGCATTAAAACTAAAAGCTGATTTACCTAATTCGGTGGAGACCCGAGCAATCTCAAGAGTTAACCAACCATGGTTTGGTCTCTCATGGTTTAAAAAAAAATACTTTAACAACAAAGTTAAGTAAGTTGAAAGCTTGTGTAGTAGGGCTTTGTGAACAAATAGGGAGTAATGAATTGATCTATGGGACTTTAATGAGGACCAGCCAACCTTTTGATACAGGATGCAGTGATGAGTATTAAAACTGTCGCCCTGTGATAAAACAAATGTCCCTATGGTAGACGGCATCCAAAGGAGAGTAGAGTAGTGACTGCTGCAATCTGGGAAACGGTGTCACCATAATCAAGAACTAGCAAGAAGGTTGACTGTACAACCTGCTTCCTGCTATTTAGGGAGAGGCAAGATCTACAGTTGAAGTCGGAAGTTTACATACACCTTAGCCAAATACATTTAAACTCAGTTTTCACAATCCCTGATATTTATATCCTAGTAACTATTCCCTGTCTTAGGTCAGTTAGGATCACCACTTTATTTTAAGAATGTGAAATGTCAGAATAATAGTAGAGAGAATTATTTATTTCAGCATTTCTTTCTTTCATCACACTCCCAGTGGGACAAAAGTTTACAAACACTCAATTAGTATTTGGTAGCATTGCCTTTAAATTGCTAACTTGGGTCAAACGTTTCGGGTAGCCTTCCAAAAGCTTCCCACAATAAGTTGGGTGAATTTTGGCCCATTCCTCCTGACAGAGCTGGTGTAACTGAGTCAGGTTTGTAGGCCTCCTTGCTCGCACACACTTTTTCAGTTCTGCCCACAAATGTTCTATAGGATTGAGGTCAGGGCTTTGTGATGGCCACTTCAATACCTTGGCTTTGTTGTCCTTAAGCCATTTTCCACAACTTTGGAAGTATGCTTGGGGTCATTGTCCATTTGGAAGACCCATTTGCGATCAAGCTTTAACTTCCTGACTGATGTCTTGAGATGTTGCTTCAATATATCCACATAATTTTCCTGCCTCATGATGCCATCTATTTTGTGAAATGCACCAGTACCTCCTGCAGCAAAGCACCCCCACAACATGATGCTGCCACCCCCGTGCTTCACAGTTGGGATGGTGTTCTTCGGTTTGCAATTCTCCCCCTTTTTCCTCCAAATATAACGATGGTCATTATGGCCAAACAGTAAAATTTTTGTTTCATCAGACCAGAGGACAACTCTCCAAAAAGTACGGTCTTTGTACAGTTGCAAACCGTAGTCTGGCTTTTTATGGCGGATTTTGAGCAGTGGCTTCTTCCTTGCTGAGCGGCCTTTCAGGTTATGTCGACATAGGACTCGTTTTACTGTAGATATAGATACTTTTGTACCTGTTTCCTCCAGCATCTTCACAAGGTCCTTTGCCGTTGTTCTGGGATTGATTTGCACTTTTCGCACCAAAGTACGTTCATCTCTAGGAGACAGAACGTGTCTCCTTCCTGAGCAGTATGACGGAAACGTGGTCCCATGGTGTTTATACTTGCGTACTATTGTTTGTACAGATGAACGTGGTACCTTCATGCATTTTGAAATTTCTCCCAAGGATGAACCAGACTTGTGGAGGTCTGCAATTTTCTTTCTGGGGTCTTGGCTGATTTCTTTTGATTTTCCCATGATGTCAAGCTAAGAGGCACTGAGTTTGAAGGTAGGCCTTGAAATACATCCACAGGTACAACTCCAATTGACTCAAATTATGTCAATTAGCCTATCAGAAGCTTCTAAAGCCAGTCAACTTAGTGTATGTAAACTTCTGACCCACTGGAATTGTGATACAGTGAATTATAAGTGAAATAATCTGTCTGTAAACAATTGTTGGAAAAATTACTTGTGTCATGCACAAAGTAGATGTCCTAACCGACTTGCCAAAACTATAGTTTGTTAACAAGAAATTTGTGGTGGTTGAAAAACAAGTTTTAATGACTCCAACCTAAGTGTATGTAAACTTCCGACTTCAACTATATTTATAAAAAAGGAGCCTTAGCTTTTTAACTAGCTCATCCGTATGTTTTTTAAGCATTAAGTCTTTGTCTAATGAATAAATATGTAGAAACATTCTTGTGAGAAAAACATATATTTAGTCCTTCAAGTTTTAAGCCAACCAAGGCTTTCTGTAAGGTAACAAGGTCAGATTGCAGCTCTAACACACAAAAGGTGTGATGGGTCCGCACTCACAAATATGTCCCATAAAGCTTACTTTTATACATTAAGTAAGCTTTATGCAACATCTTTTTGAGTGCGGACCCATCACACCTTTTGTTTGTCTGAATTCACGGGTTTTACACACCAGCCACGCTTCTGGAAGAGCGCGATGGTCCCCTTTTGGTTTGTGCAGCTCTAACAAAGCCTGGTCAACAGTTGGGGCAATGACGTACATGACAGTGTTGTTCGCATACAGATGAATAATACAAGTTAACAGATATACCATTATTATTTACATAAATAGTAAAGAGAACAGGTCCCAGTACTGACCCCTGTGGTACACCTTTTGTAATATCCATGAACAATTTATGTTCAAATCTGTGCATACCAAACCATTTATAAATGAGGCCCCTGGTAATGATGCAGTGAGGAAGTTAGGGGTACAGGGGTTAGAGGGATGCCTCACCTAGCCCAGGGGCCACAGACATTCACTATGTGAGTCACTGGAGGTGGAGGATGAGGAGGAAATGGGGATTAAACAGATAAAACCACCACCAAACTGCATCAACTCTGAGCCAATTACGACAGGCTATTCTGCTCCAGCAGCCTTTTGTGGTTGGTTTTCAAATCTCATTTAAATGAGTCTTAGTTGCCCTGTTTGAGCTCAGTAGGATTAGTCTTTTTGCAAGTCAGTTGATGTTTGCGTATCTTTGTTCTAATCCCCCGTACTCTGCATACTGGCAGCTAATTCTAGTTGAACCCAAACAAGCAGCCTCTGCTTTTGAAATAGTGTTCCGAATAATTCTGTGGCAACCTCACCAACTCCTGGATGGTAAATATCACGGGAAAGCCTGAGATCCACCCTCAGCGATTGTCTCTCGCGGTTAAAACTTTGAGAAGCGAAACAAACTTTGTGATGGAAATGACTGTTGTATTCTCTGCTCTTTATCCCTCACAAGATGCTGAAAGATATTAGTTTATGGAAATGGATTTCTTTTGGAATAACAGAATTGCTTGCATTAAATGAAAACGCTGTTCATTTTGTCACAGAAATGACAATGGATCTTCCCCTCCAACAAATTTAGTCAGAACTTCCCTTTCTGTGTCTGTCTGACTGTCCTGACTGTCTCTGTCAGATCCTCAACAGTTCTACAGCTGCCCCAGAGAGCATCTTGACTGGCTGCATCACTGGGGCCGAGCTCCCTGCCATCCAGGACCTCACCACCTGGCGTAGTCAGAGGAAGGCCCCCAAAAATTGTCAAAGACTCCAGCCATAGAGTGTTCTCTCTGCAACTGCATGGCAATCAATATCAGTGCACCAAGTCTGGAACCAACAGCACCGTGAACAGCTTCTTCCCCCAAGCCATAAGACTGCTAAACAAGACTGCTAATCAAATCGCTACCTGGACTATCTGTATTGACCCTTTTTCGCACTGACTCTGTTGCACTGACTCTATGCACACAAACTGGACTACCCACACACTCACACATACGTACACTGAAACCCCAACACACACACACACACATACTCACACCACACTCACTCACACACAAACACACACTTTCACACGCTGCTGCTACTGTCTGTTATCCATCCTGTTGCCTAGTCACTTTACCCCTACCTATATATACATAGCTACCTCAATTACCTCTTACCCCTGCACATGGACTCGGTACTGGTACTGCCTGTAAATAGCCATGTTATTTTTACTCGTTATTGTTATTCGCTGTGTATTTATTCCTTGTGTCACGACTTCTATTTTTTATGTTTAACTCTGCATTGTTGGAAAATGATCCGTAAACTAGAATTTCACTGTTAATCTACACATGTTGTTTACGACGCATGTGACAAATACAAATGTATTTTTATTTTATTCTCTCTCTCTCTGTCTGTCTGTCTGTCTCTTTCTCTTTTCACTCTGTTAGTCCCCAGTCTCACTGTCTGATCTCTCTAAACCCTTCATATTTACCAATAAAGTGTGCCTGTACACGTCTATGGGTGGTAATCAAAGTGATTTGGGAGGTGCAAAGTTTCCTAGTGTTGCATAATGGTCCAGAAGCAAAGGGGAGAAGCAGCTGCTGCTAATGACCCTACTAACAGAAAGAAAAGGCTGAACCACACCTCTCTTTTAGCACAGACAGACAAGCATGTAGGCCTGCACCTCGCTCCTTGAATCTCTCAGCCCCCTCCTCTCCCTCTCTTTCTCCCCTCTCTCTCCCACCTCCTGTCGTTCTCTCCCCTATCCCCCTCTCTCTCTCAGGAGCAGTTTGCCTCTGAGCTCTCCCTCTGTCAACAGTGTTAGTGACAGAGCTGCTGCGTCAAACATGTCACGCACTTGTCACTAGTAAGTCAACCAATGCTCTGTCACACACACACAGCCCACACACGACTGACACAGCACCATTCCTGCGCATGTATGCCCGTGCCCACCTACACAAATAAAGGCTGTCAAAGTGGCTCATTGTAGTTCCACACCAGTGCTATATTGCCATCTAGTGGTGACATGCAGTCTATTGCTATATAACCCATAGTGTAGACCTGAAATACCAAAACAACTTGACAATGCACATACAAATTAACTCCCCTAATTTTTTACATTTTCATTTCCACAATTTATGGTTGCATTGATTAGCTCAGTTGGCCCTTTGAAATCACTCAAACCTATTGATATGAAATTGCTGTGATTAGAATTCCCTTTCCACACAACTTACATTGCTCTCGGGAACACAAACTATTGTTGGTATCATGACGAAGATCTTGGTGTGATGATCTTAAAGTTTACTGAAGTAACACTATATAAGTGACTTGTGCATTTATAGATATTTATATCAAGGCTAAAGATGGCACAGGTTATGGGGAGACTGCCACGGGGTGGAGGAACAGCTGGCGGGTGACCGGTACACCTGGACTATTCACTCACGGTCCTGGTCGGGGGGCGCTAAAGCTGATGTCATGACTCGAAGACCAAGGAGTAATTCCTTCACTGGGGTTTGAACTGAGTTTGAATTTGAGTTCTGAGAGTTGTTGACATGCTGTAACGAAGTAGCACTTCCCCCGAAACGCTTCACCAAATCCTACTGACAGGATTTCTAGGAACACACATCCTAACGTGAAACTGTGCAACGTGTTTTAAATAGCAGTCATTTGACTGACACAGTGGTCTAACGTAAACCGGATGAATGTTTTCACTATGTCCAGATTTGCATTATCATCATTATGTGACCTTTGCACCTTTGCGTGCAATAGAAGTTTGTGCGACTGTGTGTATGTTGTTGAGGCTTCCGGTAGTTAGACCGGCGTTTGAGTCAGCGGGAGAAGATGAAAGACTTCCAGGAAACAGGAGATGAGAAAATGAAGGTTTGTGATGAAGGAGGGAGTCACAGCATGACCATGTCTTTACCTGGGCTGAGAGTCGGAGAAGGTTAATGTAGTGCATCTGCACTGTCACACTGTCTGTCACACCCTGACCCCTCAATGTGTGCAGATCTGAAGGGGCTGGAGAAGTATAAATCAAATCAAATATATTTATATAGCCCTTCTTACATCAGCTGATATCTCAAAGTGCTGTACAGAAACCCAGCCTAAAACCCCAAACAGCAAGCAATGCAGGTGTAGAAGCACGGTGGCTAGGAAAAACTCCCTAGAAAGGCCAAAAGCTAGGAAGAAACCTAGAGAGGAACCAGGCTATGAGGGGTGGTCAGTCCTCTTCTGGCTGTGCCGGGTGGAGATTACAACAGAACATGGCCAAGATGTTCAAATGTTCATAAATGACCAGCATGGTCAAATAATAATAATCACAGTAGTTGTCAAGGGTGCAGCAAGTCAGCACATCAGGAGTAAATGTCGGTTGGCTTTTCATAGCCGATCATTAAGAGTATCTCTACCGCTCCTGCTGTCTCTAGAGAGTTGAAAACAGCAGGTCTGGGACAGGTAGCACGTCTGGTGAACAGGTCAGGGTTCCATAGCCGCAGGCAGAACAGTTGAAACTGGAGCAGCAGCACGGCCAGGTGGACTGGGGACAACAAGGAGTCATCATGCCAGGTAGTCCTGAGGCATGGTCCTAGGGCTCAGGTCCTCCGAGAGAGAGAAAGAAAGAAAGAGAGAAAGAGAGAATTAGAGAGAGCATACTTAAATTCACACAGGACACCGGATAAGACAGGAGAAGTACTCCAGATATAACAAACTGACCCTAGCCCCCCGACACATTAAATACTGGAGGCTGAGACAGGAGGGGTCAGGAGACACTGTGGCCCCATCCGATGATACCCCCGGACAGGGCCAAACAGGAAGGATATAACCCCACCCACTTTGCCAAAGCACAGCCCCCACACCACTAGAGGGATATCTTCAACCACCAACTTACCATCCTGAGACGAGGCCGAGTATAGCCCACAAAGATCTCCGCCACGGCAAAACCCAAGGGGGGGCGCCAAACCAGACAGGAAGATCACGTCAGTGACTCAACCCACTCAAGTGACGCACCCCTCCTAGGGACGGCATGAAAGAGCACCAGTAAGCCAGTGACTCAGCCCCTGTAATAGGGTTAGAGGCAGAGAATCCCAGTGGAGAGAGGGGAACCGGCCAGGCAGAGACAGCAAGGGCGGTTCATTGCTCCAGAGCCTTTCCATTCACCTTCACACTCCTGGGCCAGACTACTCTCAATCATATGACCCACTGAAGAGATGAGTCTTCAGTAAAGACTTAAAGGTTGAGACCGAGTCTGCGTCTCTCACATGGGTAGGCAGACCATTCCATAAAAATGGAGCTCTATAGGAGAAAGCCCTGCCTCCAGCTGTTTGCTTAGAAATTCTAGGGACAATTAGGAGGCCTGCGTCTTGTGACCGTAGCGTACGTGTAGATATGTACGGCAGGACCAAATCGGAAAGATAGGTAGGAGCAAGCCCATGTAATGCTTTGTAGGTTAGCAGTAAAACCTTGAAATCAGCCCCTGCCTTAACAGGAAGCCAGTGTAGGGAGGCTAGCACTGGAGTAATATGATCAAATATTTTGGTTCTAGTCAGGATTCTAGCAGCCGTATTTAGCACTAACTGAAGTTTATTTAGGCCTTTATCTGGGTAGCCGAAAGGTAGAGCATTGCAGTAGTCTAACCTAGAAGTAACAAAAGCATGGATTAATTTTTCTGCATCATTTTTGGACAGAAAGTTCCTGCTTTTCGCAATGTTACGTAGATGGAAAAAAGCTGTCCTTGAAACAGTCTTGATATGTTCGTCAAAAGAGAGATCAGGGTCCAGAGTAACGCCGAGGTCCTTCACAGTTTAATTTGAGACGACTTTACAACCATCAAGATTAATCGTCAGATTCAACAGAAGATCTCTTTGTTTCTTGGGACCTAGAACAAGCATCTCTGTTTTGTCCGAGTTTAAAAGTAGAAAGTTGGCAGCCATCCACTTCCTTACGTCTGAAACACAGGCTTCTAGCGAGGGCAATTTTGGGGCTTCACCATGTTTCATTGAAATGTACAGCTGTGTGTCATCCGCATAGCAGTGAAAGTTAACATTATGTTTTCGAATGACATCCCCAAGAGGTAAAATATATAGTGAAAACAATAGTGGTCCTAAAACGGAACCTTGAGGAACACCGAAATTTACAGTTGATTTGTCAGAGGTCAAACCATTCACAGAGACAAACTGATATCTTTCCGACAGATAAGATCTAAACCAGGCCAGAACTTGTCCGTGTAGACCAATTTGGGTTTCCAGTCTCTCCAAAAGAATGTGGTGATCGATGGTGTCAAAGGCAGCACTAAGGTCTAGTAGCACGAGGACAGATGCAGAGCCTCGGTCTGACGCCATTAAAAGGTAATTTACCACCTTCACAAGTGCAGTCTCAGTGCTATGATGGGGTCTAAAACCAGACTGAAGCATTTCGTATACATTGTTTGTCTTCAGGAAGACAGTGAGTTGCTGCGCAACAGCTTTTTCTAAAATTTTTGAGAGGAATGGAAGATTCGATATAGGCCGATAGTTTTTTAGAGATTCTGGGTCAAGGGTTGGTTTTTTCAAGAGAGGCTTTATTACTGCCACTTTTAGTGAGTTTGGTACACATCCGGTGGATAGAGAGCCGTTTATTATGTTCAACATAGGAGGGCCAAGCACAGGAAGCAGCTCTTTCAGTAGTTTAGTTGGAATAGGGTCCAGTATGCAGCTTGAAGGTTTAGAGGCCATGATTATTTTCATCATTGTGTCAAGAGATATAGTACTAAAACACTTAAGTGTCTCTCTTGATCCTAGGTCCTGGCAGAGTTGTGCAGACTCAGGACAACTGAGCTTTGGAGGAATAAGCAGATTTAAAGAGAAGTCCGTAATTTGATCTTTTCCTCAAAGAAGTTCATGAATTTATTACTGCTGAAGTGAAAGCCATCCTCACTTGGGGAATGCTGCTTTTTAGTTAGCTTTGCAACAGTATCAAAAAGAAATTTCGGATTGTTCTTATTTTCCTCAATTAAGTTGGAAAAATAGGATGATCGAGCAGCAGTGAGGGCTCTTCGATACTGCACGGTACTGTCTTTCCAAGCTAGTCGGAAGACTTCCAGTTTGGTGTGGCGCCATTTCCGTTCCAGTTTTCTGGAAGCTTGCTTCAGAGCTCGGGTATTTTCTGTATACCAGGGAGCTAGTTTCTTATGACAAATGTTTTTAGTTTTTAGGGGTGCAACTGCATCTAGGGTATTGCGCAAGGTTAAATTGAGTTCCTCAGTTAGGTGGTTAACTGATTTTTGTCCTCTGACGTCCTTGGGTAGGCAGAGGGAGTCTGGAAGTGCATCAAGGAATTGTTGTGTTGTCTGAGAATTTATAGCACGACTTTTGATGCTCCTTGGTTGGGGTCTGAGCAGATTATTTGTTGCGATTGCAAACGTAATAAAATGGTGGTCCGATAGTCCAGGATTATGAGGAAAAACATTAAGATCCACAACATTTATTCCATGGGACAAAACTAGGTCCAGAGTATGACTGTGACAGTGAATAGGTCCAGAGACATGTTGGACAAAACCTACTGAGTCGATGATGGCTCCGAAAGCCTTTTGGAGTGGGTCTGTGGACTTTTCCATGTGAATATTAAAATCACCAAAAATGTGAATATTATCTGCTATGACTACAAGGTCCGATAGGAATTCAGGGAACTCAGTGAGGAACGCTGTATATGGCCCAGGAGGCCTGTAAACAGTAGCTATAAAAAGTGATTGAGTAGGCTGCATAGATTTCATGACTAGAAGCTCAAAAAAAGAAAACGTCATATTTTCTGCTATCGTAAATGTTTGCAACACCTCCGCCTTTGCAGGATGCACAGGGGATATGGTCACTAGTGTAACCAGGAGGTGAGGCCTCATTTAACACAGTAAATTCATCAGGCTTAAGCCATGTTTCAGTCAGGCCAATCACATCAAGATTATGATCAGTGATTAGTTCATTAACTATAACTGCCTTTGAAGTGAGGGAGCCCTATTTTGAGATGTGAGGTATCACGATCTCTTTCAATAATGGCAGAAATGGAGGAGGTCTTTATCCTAGTGAGATTGCTAAGGCGAACACCGCCATGTTAAGTTTTGCCCAACCTAGGTCGAGGCACAGACATGTCTCAATGGGGAAAGCTGAGCTGACTACACTGACTGTGCTAGTGGCAGACTCCACTAAGCTGGCAGGCTGGCTAACAGCCTGCTGCCTGGCCTGCACCCTATTTCATTGTGGAGCTAGAGGAGTTAGAGCCCTGTCTATGTTGGTAGATAAGATGAGAGCACCCCTCCAGCTAGGATGGAGTCCGTCACTCCTCAGCAGGCCAGGCTTGGTCCTGTTTGTGGGTGAGTCCCAGAAAGAGGGCCAATTATCTACAAATTCTATCTTTTGGGAGGGGCAGAAAACAGTTTTCAACCAGCGATTGAGTTGTGAGACTCTGCTGTAGAGCTCGTCACTCCCCCTAACTGGGAGGGGGCCAGAGACAATTACTCGATGCCGACACATCTTTCTAGCTGATTTACATGCTGAAGCTATGTTGCGCTTGGTGACCTCTGACTGTTTCATCCTAACATCTTTGGTGCCGACGTGGATAACAATATCTCTTATACTCGCCAGTTTTAGCTTTAGCCAGCACCATCTTCAGATTAGCTTTAACGTCGGTAGCCCTGCCCCCGGTAAACCGTGTATGATCGCTGGATGATTCGTTTTAAGTCTAATACTGCGGGTAATGAAGTCGCCAATGACTAGGGTTTTCAATTTGTCAGAGCTAATGGTGGGAAGCTTCGGCGTCCCAGACCCCGTAACGGGAGGAGTAGAGACAAGAGAAGGCTCGGCCTCAGACTCCGACTCGCTACTTAATGGGGAAAACCGGTTGAAAGTTTCTGTCTGCTGAATGAGCGACACCAGTTGAGCATTCCTACAGCATTTCCCTCCAGAAGCCATGAGAAAGTTGTCCGGCTGCGGGGACCGTGCGAGGGGATTTATACTAACGTTACTATCTGTACTTACTGGTGGCACAGACGCTGTTTCATCCTTTCCTACACTGAACTTACCCTTGCCTAACGATTGCGTCTGAAGCTGGGCTTGCAGCACAGCTATCCTCGACGTAAGGCGATCGTTCTCCGGTATATTATGAGTACAGCGACTGCAATTTAGAAGGCATCATGTTACTGTTACTACTTAGCTTCGGCTGTTGGAGGTCCTGGCGAACCATGTCCAGATAAAGCGTCCGGAGTGACAAAGTTGAATGAAAAAAAGTTAAGTGAGGGAAAAACAATAAATATAAACGGTAATTAAAAAGTAAAAACCGTAAAGTTGTCAGGTAGCAAAGTAAGGTTGGCAACAAAACGCACTGCAACACGTAAACAAGTCTGCAAATTGTAAGCAGTGTAATGGTCAAGCTTCCACCATATTGCTTCCACTTTACAGATCTGCAAACATGGAAGGGTTAGGGGTCAAGGGGCAGGGGTTAGGAGCAAAGTGGGAGTGTGCTGGCTCTCCGTAGGGGGGGGGTATATATATAAACCTCTAGCACCCAAGAACCACGACAGGTGGCCTCTACTCTCTAGCCTCCACCTGTCTTTCCTTTTCCAGAGGCCGCATGCATGGTGACCGGGCCCAGAACGGATCCGTTATTCAAGAAATGGCATGCTGCTCTGCCAAGGGAATGGCGTGAGCCCAGTTAACGCAGGATCCCCCACCCCCAGTCACCGGATCACACGGCGGCAGCTGGTCCCAGGTGCTATTTTCACTCTGCTTTTATAAAGTGGTTGGCAGCAGTCGGCTGCACCATGAAACAGACACAGTTGCAGAGCCAGTCGCAGATCCCAGCTCAGTCCCCCGCCTTAGACACCCAGCCAGGTCCACCATGAAGTCCACAGGGAGCGAACAGGGTGCCACGCCGGACGGTTTCCCCTCCGACCTGGACGAGCTGGATAGTGGAAGCGAGGAGAGCTCCGACAACAAGTCGACGAGCGGTGGCTGTAGCCCCCAGGGAGAGTGCCGGGAGGGAGCCAGGCAGAGGGAGGGGGGGTACAGCAGCCGTCTGCCGGGCGTTAGCAAACAGAGACAGGTAGCCAACGCGCGGGAACGGGACAGGACCCACAGCGTGAACACGGCGTTCACCGCGCTGCGCACCCTCATCCCCACAGAACCGGCAGACAGGAAACTGTCCAAGATCGAGACGCTGCGCCTGGCGTCCAGCTACATCTCCCACCTTGCCAACGTGCTGCTACTGGGGGACGAGTGTTTGGACGGGCAGCCCTGTCTCAGGTACCACAGCATACTGCAGAGCAGCACCAACATCAGTAGCAGCAGCCCCCCGCTCAGGCCCATATGCACTTTCTGTCTCAGTAACCAGAGGAAAACGGTGAGTCCTCAAAATAAATCAGTATTTATTGGTTGACAGACTGTGGGCTATCATGGAAGGCTGCACGTAATCTCCACAAGAAAAAATGGATGGGATTTGGCTACATTTAGATAACGGGACAGTACTTTATTTAACATTGGAGCAATTCCATAACAGCATCACAATCAATAGTATTTCAACGGTTTTATTTCAATGTAAACTACTACAATTTCTCTACCCTCACAGCTCAGAGATGGAGAAAAGCACACAGCCATCTGACATGGTCACAACAAGGATGCATACCAAGTCGCACGGATGTTTACATGTACCTACGAGTGAAAAAAAAGATATAACTTTGTACATATTTTTGCTAAATCTTAGGACAACCCCCCCCCCCCCACTGAAATGCACTTTCCGTTCTCACATGTGCGTCTTATACACTGTGTTTTGGTCAAATTGTAACTCGAGCACAATGTGTAAGGTTCCACCTGACAGTGGGCTATTTCGGTATCAGAAATAGTAAGCCCTAGTGTCGCGCTCCTAAAAACACAGTCTCGCCTCCCCCATGCAGCCAGTCACATGGTTGTAACCCAAACTTAGGCCATGCAGCGGTTGCTGTCAGTAGAGTAGTGGACTGGTTGGCTTGTCTCCTGACTGACTCATCTTTTGCCTTGCTTGCTTGATTATTATGAATTCAAACTCAATAGCCCCAAATATACTTTGGTAGCTGTAAAATTGTATTTAATTTTAACCAGGATAGTGCACTTATTAGTAAATGAGTATAAGCCACTGCTTTCATGGGAGTCTTGAAATCTAAATGGGGGAGGCAAAACAAATTTAAAATGTGCTTGAATCCAAATATGATGAATTAGTGTTATATAGGCCCGGCCCACTAGTACAGCAGAAGCAACCACACTTGGTGTTTACACACTTTACCACAACATCAAATCATATTCCATGTCAAATGTAGCATGGTGTGGAACAGAAGAAAACATAACATATATGTAAACACTGCTTTTGGGAGCTCAATGTTATACCGTATGTTGAGAAATGTTTACTTGCATGTATTGCACAAGCCTTTTCACAATTCACAAACACACAATAGTTCTGCATGTGTGTCTGTGCAGTATTGGTTGCACCTTTGAAGGCCCAATGCAGCTGTTTTTATATCACCATTAAATAATTTATACTTAAAAGTACCTTACTGTAATAGATTTCCATTAAAATTGGAAAATAATTGCTTTTTAGCACAACTTTCTCCAGCAAGAATTTTGCTAGGACTGTCTGGGAGTGGTCTGAGTTGGAAGGGTAAACTGAAAACTAGCCGTTACTGGCAGAGAAGTTTGGAACTCTTATAGGTCATGGTGTATTAACCAATTAACCGCATGGTGAATTCAAAACTCCCGCCCATGCAAACCTGCTGATCAGAAGGTCCTGTGTAGATTGTATTTTCAACCAGCAACTATCAGGAAATAACACTGATCACATGTTTTCATACTTTTACAGTGTTAAGTTTCATCAGCACAATATAAGTTAGAAGACCGGGACAGAATTGACTGCACTAGACCTTCAACACCTTTAAGCTTTACACAATATTTGTATTTTATGCATCGACTTGGGTATATATCAAATTACTTCAAAATCATGCAAGATAAAAATACAATCTTATTTTTATGAATTATCCAAAACACATAACTTGTTGCACACTGATTGCAATACACTTTTACCTCAATGAAGACCTCTGAATGTATTAACCTAATAGAATTATAGGCCTACCGCCAAGTCTATTGTAATGTGTATCATTGTTGTAAACATACTTGAATTTCTCCTAACTTATGGAAGACAATTGTCCTCTGCACATAATGAGAAGCTGTTTAAGAAGAAAAAAAAATGTATTTTTGTACAATAAGTTAAAAATATATATTAGTTGACTTGTAAACAATCATTAAACTACTTTCAAAAAAAATATTGGACTGATGACTTGAATGTGCATGTAAAAAGACCATTAGGCCAAGTTTACACAGGTAGTCCAATTCTGATTTTTTTCACTAACTTGACCAATCAGATCAGATTCTTTTGTCAATAATTGGCCAAAAGATCAGAATTGTGCTGCCTGCATTAATACAGCCTTAAAATATATATATATTTTTTAAATCACTCAAGACCATTTACTGTGGATACCCAGTAATAACATTAAGCTGTGTGTGAATTTGGGACCTCAGGTGGAGATGTATTAGTACAGCAGGCAGCCAAGTTAAAGTATAGTAATTGATTGCATTGCTACACAAACATACAATGTATACCATAAATAATCAAAACAATATGAATGTCATCTTTATTTCTTTAAAAAAGTCAATTGGTTTAATCAGATTAAAGTAGTAACCAATATTAATTACTTAGCTGGCAATTCATCTTCCAGAGAGGATGTCAGTTAGGTCAAAAGGTGGTTCTACCCAAGATGACAGTCACCGCACAACGTTCATCTGATCACCAATTCAACTGTTCATTACAGGTTTGTCCAAAAGGCCAAGGTAAGGAAAGGAGCTAACATGAGGATAGGGCTACCGGTAAATCCTTTGGCGAGAAGGCAATGACTTGTCATTTTAGGGTGCCTTTAAGTCACACGGCAAGAAGGCGCACTACTGCAATATTAACAGATAAACCATGATATCCCGGATACTGCTATATCAGACTTTAGACTGGATGCAGCAACATAAAATCTTAATCTTCAAGTAGAATGAAATACTAATAAAAAAAGGGAGTTCATTTCTGCATCTTTCCAAACAAATCAACACTTAATTTGTTCATTTTATGATTGAGGTTTTAATTCACAATATATGTGAACTATTAAGGGTAAGTTTCAAATAAAATCTAATAAGGAGTGTACTGTTGACATCACAGCTCTTGAATTAAATGTAAATGTTGAAGTTGGAGAAGGGTGAAAGAAACCAGAAGGTAAAATAGAAAAACAGGACTGGGAGAGACTAGCACTTCAGTAACATTCTACTGCTCCTACTGTGCTGTTTAAAATGCACATCCGGAGGGTCGAGTTCTCAGTTCTCTTCCTCCTCCTCGGACTCAGACTCTGGAAGACAGAAAAGAGTCGACACAAATCAGAACATTACAATTTACATCAACATGAATATTAAGAGAACTTTGGTGTTTTTCAAAAAGGTGACTATTTACTATGAAAACGTGTTTTTTTTTTTTTACCTTCCTCTGCATGCTTCAGCCACTCAACAAATTTCTTCATCTGCTCGAGGAAAACACTCTTTCCTTTAGCAACGTGTGCCTCTGTGTACCACTTAAGAATGGCCTCTTCACTCAAAACATCCGCTGTGTTGGGAGAGGGGGGGAGAACAAGGAACATAAGAATGTTAGGTCAAAGGTCATGAAAGCCAGGGGACCAGGGTTCATTAGGGCACACCATAAAGCCTCAATGGAAAAAAATGTAATGTTTCTTATTAGAGAAGTCTGGGGAAGTCTGTACCCGTTTCAGTCCATTTTATTCCGTTTGGTACCTAATGAACGTACCAAAATGTCATGTCACATGAGACACCCCCTACACACAGTCTTTCCAAAATGGCACCCTAATTCCCTTTAGTGTGCACTACTTTCAACCAGGGCCCACACCTTTGTAGAGGAGCACCACAATCTTCTGGAAGGCCTTCATGAAGTGGATGTTGTCATAGCAGTACTCCTGGATCTTCACCAGCAGGATAATCTCAGAGGCTCCCTGGGAGGTGAATGCCTTCAGGAGAGGACTGTATTGCTGTGGAGAAGAGAGAAAGACAGGGGGTTAGGGTACAGGAGGGTTAGAGACTAGATGACCTCCTTTGGAGGTTAACAACTTCAGGAGAGGACTAATGCTGTGGTGGAGAGAGGACCAATTAGTTTCCATGTATCCAATCTTTGATTTACTAAATAGGCAAGTCAATTAAGAACAGATTCTTAGTTTCAATGACAAGATGTCAGGGGCAAGCACAGCAGCAATATAAGCACCTACATTTACATTTTAGTCATTCAACCGATGCTCTTATCCAGAGCAATTAGGGTTAAGTGCCTTGCTTAAAGGCACATTGACAGTATTTTCACCTAGTCGGCTTGTGGATTTGAACCGGCAACATTTGTTACTTACCCAACACTCTTAACCGCTATACGAGGGGGGGGGGGCACAAGGTGGTTGACTGAACTAAAACCTAAATCACACTCCAATCTGGCCCATATTAGTACCACCCCACCCTCTTCCAATACTATACAGTTCCACAAAACACTAATCTGAAGTTAACTTAGCAACTAATTTAACCTTCATCTAGGTTTGTCTCATTGTGAAATCTTAGGCAAAAGACCTGTTCAAGAACACAGAAGTCTACAATTACAAAAAGCATTTACCTTCAAGTGTTTGATAGATTGTTCACAGACCAGCTCTTCCTTCTTGTTCCATTCCACACAGCTCATGACACTGGACCACACGATGCCGATCATCAGTTGTTCAGAGATGCTGGTCTTCTTCATCTCCTCCCTGACGTAGGCAATTATCTAAACAAAGCAGGGAACATGTCAATGAACAATGCCCAGCTATCAAGTGTATGTATGCATGTATGCATATATATAACACACTGAACAAAAATATAAATGCAACATGTAAAGTGTTGGTCCAATGTTTCACGAGTGGGAAAATTTAAAAAAAAATCTCCATACCGTATGCACAAAAAGTGTATTTTAATTTGTTTACTTCCCTGCAAGTGAGCATTTCTCCTTTGCAAACAATCCATCTACCCAACAGGTGTGGCATATCAAGAAGTTGATTAAACAGCATGCTTATTACACAGGTGCACCTTGTGCTGAGGACAAAAGGCCACTAAAATGTGCAGTTGTCACAACACAATGTCACAGATGCATGCAATTCCTCTGCTGACTAGAGGAATGTCCATCAGAGCTATTGCCAGAGAATTGAGCATTCATTTCTCTACCATAAGCCATTAGAGAATTTTTCAGTACTTCTAGCCTCAGAACTGCAGACAATGTGTAACCACACAAGCCCAGAACCTCCACCAGGTTCTTCGCCTGCGGGAATGGTAGAAACCAGCCACCCGGAACACTGATGAAACTGACGAGTGTTTGTGTCAATAATAAAGTCCTTTTGTGGAAGCAAACTCATTCTGATAGGCTGGGTCTAGATCCCAAGTGGGTGGGCTGATGCCCTCCCAGGGCCATGCACCTCGTCATGTGAAATCCATAGAAAAGCCTCAAATGTATTTCAATTGACTGATTTCCTTATATGAACTGTACAGCGCATTCGGACCCCTTGACTTTTCCACTTTGTTACATTACAGCCTTACTCTAAAATGTTTTTCCCCCCTCAATCTACACACAACATCCCACAATGACAAAGCAAAAACTTTAAATCCTTTACTCAGTACTTTGTTGAAGCACCTTTGGTAGCGATTACAGCCTCTAGGCTTCTTGAGTATTACGCTACAATCGTTGCGTGCTAGGAATATGGGACCAAATACTAAATTGTTGACTACTTTAAAACAAATTAATTTGTCCCAATACTTTTAGTCCTCCTAAAAAAAAAAGCGGGGACTATGTACAAAAAGTGGTGTAATTTCTAAATAGTTCACCCGATCGATGAAAATCCCCTCAAATGAATGCTGAGTCTGCACTTTAACCGGTCATTGTATCATTTCAAATATCAAGTTCTGCATGCAGTTGAGACCCCCCAAAAATTGGGGTCACTGTCCCAATACTTTGAGCCCACCGTATAAGAATAATAGAGAAGCCGGGCCTCACATCTTTGAAGTTGTCCCCGCGGGCCATCATCTCCTGGAGCTCTTTCTGCAGCTCCTTACGGGACCCGATGGCCTCCTGGTTCCTGGCAAAGTCTGACAGCTCCTTCAGTCCCGCGTCAGTGAAGTACTTAGAAAAATGTTCACAGCTCCGCTTGTTGGCAGGAAAGAGTTCCTATGACAGATATTGATACAAGTAATTAGTTCCCATTCAATATTTATTTTGTTTTAAATCTATAGGCCTATATAAAAACTCTTAGGGCTGGTTCAACAGACAATCTCCATTGAACATGCTTTTTAGACTACGACTAGTCTTGAAGGGATAGTTCACCCAAATTACAAAATTATACTTGCTTCCTTACTCCTATGGATAAGGTACGACAGAAATCCATGCTTTGGTTTAGTATCCCTCGCACAATTTCAACATGCTAACGTTTCAGCATATATGAACAAATCCCATTAAAGTCATGGGACCAATTAGCATTTTCCACACATGTCCAAATCATCCAAAAGTACCTAAAATTGATTGTGACGCTCAACAAAGTCACTCAGAGGATTTGAAAGTGGTGTGAAATGTTAATATCGGTCCCATGACTTTAATGGGATTTGTTCATAAATGCTGAAACGTTAGCATGTTGAAATTGTGCCACAAATGCTAAAATGTTAACATACGGAAACAGTGCCAGGGATACTAACCCAAAGCATGGATTGCTGTCATGCCTTGTCCATAGACTGCTTACAGTAGGTGTATCAAACTATTTCCATGGAGGGCCTAGTGCCTGCTGGTTTTTCCCTTTCAATTAAGACCTAGACAAGCAGGTGGGGAGAGTGCCTTACTAATTAGTGACCTTGAGTCAAACAAGTACAAGGGACGAGCGAAAACCCGCAGACACTCGGCCTTCCGTAGAATTAGTATGACACAGGGCTTACAGGGTAAACAAATCAAGACTTATTTGTCACATGCGCCGAATACAACAGGTGAAATGTTTACTTTACAAGCCCTTAAACCAACAATACACAGTTCAGAAAATAACCTTTTAAAAAGTAAGAAATAACTAAAGAGCAGCAGTAAAATAACAATATCGAGGCTATATACAGGGGGTACAGGTACAGAGTCAATGTGTGGGGGCACCTGTTAGTCGAGGTAATATGTACATGTAGGTAGAGTTAAAGTGACTATGCATAGATAAGAGAGTAGCAGCAGCGTAAGGGGGGGGGGGAAGAGACACACACACAATGCAAATAGTCTGGGTAGTCATTTGATTAGATGTTCAAGAGTTTTATGGCTTGGGGGTAGAAGCTGTTTAAAAGCCTGGGTCGTACGCACTTGCCTCTGTAGTGCCTTGCAGTCGGAGGCCGGGCAGTTGCCATACCAGGAAGTGATGCAAGCGTCAGGATGCTCTCGATGGTGCAGCTGTAGAACCTTTTGAGGATATGAAGACCCATGCCAAATCTTTTCAGTCTCCTGAGGGGGAATAGGTTTTGTCGTGCCCTCTAAACGACTGTCTTGGTGTGTTTGGACCATGTTCGTTTGTTGGTGATATGGACACCAAGGAACTTGAAGTTCTCAACCTGCTCTACTATAGCCCTGTCAATGAGAATGGGGGTGTGCGCAGTCCTCCTTTTCCTGTCGTCCACAATCATCTCCTTAGTCTTGATCACGCTGAGGGAGAGGTTGTCCTTGCACCACACGGGCAGGTCTCTGACCTCCCTATAGGCTGTCTCGTCGTTTTTCAGGCCTACCACTGTTGTGTCAATGGCAAACTTAATGGTGTTGGAGTCGTGCAATCATGAGTGAACAGGGAGTACAGGAGGGGACTGAGTACGCACCCCTGAGGGGTCCCCGTGTTGAGGATTATTGTGGAGGATGTGTTGTTACCTACCCTTACCACCTGGGGCAACCCGTCAGGAAGTCTAGGATCCAGTTGCAGAGGGAGGTGTTTAGTTCCAGGGTCCTTAGCTTAGTGATGAGCTTTGAGGGCACTATGGTGTTGAATGCTGAGCTGTAGTCAATGATTTGCTTTCTCACATAGGTGTTCCTGTTGTCCAGGTGTGAAAGGCAGTGTGGAGTGCAATAGAGATTGCATCATCTGTGGATCTGTTGGGGCAGTATGCAAATTTGAGTGGGTCTAGGGTTTCTGGGATAATGGTGTTATGTGAGCCATGACCAGCCTTTCAAAGCACTTCATGGCTACCGACTTGAGTGCTACGGGTCGGTAGTCATTTAGGCAGATTACCTTAGTGTTCTTGGGCACAGGGACTATGGTGGTCTGCTTGAAACGTGTTGGTATTACAGACTCGGACAGGGAGAGGTTGAAAATGTCAGTGAAGATACTTGCCAGTAGGTCAGTGCATGCTGAGAGTGCACGTCCTGGTAATCCGTCTGGCCCTGCGGCCTTGTGAATGTTGACCTGTTTAAAAGTCACAACAGCTGCAGAGAGCGTGATGACACAGTCCGCAACAGCTGATGCTCTCATGCGTGTTTCAGTGTTACTTGCCTCGAAGCGAGCATAGAAGTTATTTAGCTCATCTGATAGCTGCCCAGTGACACGAGCCTCTCAGCTGTGCTTGCCTTTGTAGTCTAATAGTTTGCAAGCCCTGCCCCCATCCAACGAGCGTCAGAGCCGGTGTAGTACGATTTGATCTTAGTCCTATATTGATGCTTCGCCTGTTTGATGGTTCAGAGGGCATAGCGGGATTTCTTATAAGCTTCCGGGTTAGAGTCCCACTCCTTGAAAGTGGTAGCTCTACCCTTTAACCAGGTGCGGATGTTGCCTGTAATCCATGGCTTCTGGTTGGGGTATGTACGTACAGTCACTGTGGGGATGACGTCATTGATGCACTTATTGATGAAGCCAGTGACTGATGTGGTGTACTCCTAAATACCATCGAAAGAATCCCGGAACACATTCCAGTCTGTGCTAGCAAAACAGTCCTGTAGTTTAGCATCTGCGTCATCTGACCACTTTTTTATTGACCGAGTCACTGGTGCTTCCTGCTATAATTTTTGCTTGTAAGCAGGAATCAGGAAAGAATGTCAGATTTGCTAAATGGAAGGCGAGGGAGAGCTTTGTACATATCTCTGTGTGGAATAACGGTGGTCTAGAGTCCCCCCCCCCTCTCTGATTGCACATTTAATATGCTGATAAAAATGAGGTACAACTGATTTAAGTTTCCCATGCATTAAAGTTCCCGGCCACTAGGAGCGCCACCTCTGGATGAGCGTTTTCCTGTTTGCTTATGGTGGTATACAGCTTATTGAGTGCGGTCTTAGTGCAGCGTCGGTCTGTGGTGGTATGTAGACAGCTATGAAAAATACACATGAAAACTCTAGGTAGATTGTGTGGTCTACAGCTTATCATGAAATACTCTACCTCAGGCGAGCAAAACCTTGAGACTTCCTTCCTACAAATATACATAGACCGCTACCCCTTGTCTTACCAGAGACTGCTGTTCTATCCTGCCAATAGAGTGTATAACCCGCCAGCTGTATGTTATTCATGTTGTTGTTCAGCCACGATGTCTCAGTGAAACATAAGATTACAGTTAATGTCCCGTTGGTAGGATATAAATGCTTTTAGTTCGTTCCATTTATTTTCCAGCGATTGTACGTTGGCTAACAGTACGGATGGCAAAGGCAGATTAGCCACTCAACGCCTAATCCTCACAAGGCACCCCCAATCTCCCGCAAAATCTTTGTCTCTTTCTCCTGCTGTGAACGACAGGGATGAGGGCCTGTTCGGGTGTCTGGAGTAAATCCCTCTTGTACAACTCATTAAAGAAAAAGTCTTTGTACAGTTCAAGATGAGTAATCACTGTTCTGATGTCCAGAAGCTCATTTCGGTCACATTTCGGTAGCTGTAACATTATGTACAAAATAATTTACAAACGCAAAAAAAAAAAAAAAAAAAAAAAGCACAGTTGGTTAAGAGCCAATAAAACAGTAGCCATCCTCTCCGGCGCCATTAAATGTTATAAGGAAACGCATGTAATTTTGGAGAACCATCCCTTTAATCTGTGTTGAGGAAAGCACCACATACTCTATATGTATTGGTATACTTGGAGGGACAAAAAAAAAAAGTAAGGATTTGTAGCTTTACCATCAGCCTGTTGTCCATGCCGACTTTGCGGAGAGCGACAGCAACAGCGTTGATGTCCCTTTCATAGATCCAGGACTTGAACAGTTTCACAGCAAAGGCCGCAGATACTCCTGCAAACAGTCATAAAGCAACAGTCAAAGCAGCAGGTACCCTGCAATGAACAGCACTCAAATCACTATTTTGTATGAACTAAAAACATTCATTTCAGAGACATTGGATTCACAAAAAATAAGTCGTTTGACTGAATTCTGTGTCCATTTCAGAGACCATTTAACAAAAAGGTGGGTATCCAGTGAAGAGGGTCATGTTCATAAGGGCCCACCGTAACCAAACATTTGTGAAAATGAAAACAAGCAGCTCTTATTGGACAGGTCCAGGTAAAGATAGTGGTGGGATGGCAGACACTCACCCTCTTTGACCACGTTCTCGTTGAAGAGACTTCCAATGACGGCGGCTGATATGTTTCCATTGGCCAACAGAATGCCAGTGAGCATGGCCAGCTTGTTGCGCTCTGATTCGGTGAACCCTTTTAAAAAGAGCAGCAACTGTGGAGTAGATAGAATAATGAGCATGCTGGGTAAGTGTTTTAGTTCTTTGTTGTGAAAATAAAATATCCCATTCAAACAGCTCATGCAGGTTCCATTGTGTGCAACTTCCATCAGTGCCAACTGCCATGCAGGAGCTCAAACCAACCGTCTCACCTTCTTGATCTCCTCCTCAAACCCTTTCTCCAGGTACTTGTAACGCCGGATCAGCTTGTTAAAAACCTACAAGTCCAAAACAAAGGAAGATGTGAAATGGTGGTAAATTAATTATACAGCATTGATTAGCTGGGTAGAGCTTCTTGACAGATGTATATCTATAGTTGGATATAGATACTTCGGCCTAATAAATTATTTCCACATCCTCTTACCTGAGCATATGCTTGCATTGTCTCAATGTCCTCTTGTGCCGTGAAGAGGCAGAACTCTGTGCGGGTCAGGTCGTCAGATATACTACCTCCTGGGGCTGCCGACAGGTGAAGGGGGAGAAAGAGAAAGTGTCAGTGTGCTGATCTGGACTTTAGTGGCTTTCCAAATGGTATGGAAACTGACTTCCAACACTACACTTCCTCTAAAACTTTCCACGAATCCTCTTTCCTTCTCAAAAAAACACATTGTAGAAGGTTAGATGGGTGGGACTTTGGAAGGGGGCAAGGGATCCCTGAAAGCTACTGACTTTCAACACTGCTTAAAGATCTGTACTCACCAAGCATTCCGCCAGCCACCAGGATGTCAAAGAGCGTCTCTGCATACCTGCGGTAGTCAAGCTTGGCGCCAGAGGCATCAAGGAATTTTGCAACAGCTTCCAAATCAGAGCCAGTTTGATTTAAGCCTTGTACGATACTTTCTTGAAACTGAGTAGGGTCAAATCTCTCCTTTTCATCTGTTGAAAAACATGCCAGAATTTCACCGCCGGTAGCATTTTGACATAGCTAGGTGAAACCAAAAAAAAGTAGTGGTCAATTTGGTCGACAATGAAGATGCCCAACTTACCTCTTTTCCTCGTTTTGAAACGCTGGCCGGTTAGCGTTGGCTTTTGCTGCTTTTGATTATTCATAAAAGACACTCTGGATGAGAGAAGTTTCATATTAACGTCTGTGATTGAGCACTGTCAAGATAGCCTGATAATGTTTACTAGTTTTGTATAGCTAGTTGGAAACGTGCTCTGCCCAACAGGGTTTATGTAACGTTAGGCCCATAAGAGCCAGTCAGAGCTATGCTATGCCTTGTTCTGGATATCTTTTGGCAAGCCACACCTGGTAATTTGGATAACTGGTAAAGTTGACATTGTTTTATATTCATCATGACAAAGCTAGGTTACAATCAAAATGTAGTTAGGTGAAGTTAGCTAGCCTGCTTAGTTACCATCCAAGATGGTAGGCTTTAGTGTGAGCACCGGGACCTTCCCCCATGCGCCTGTTCAGCCAGGCCTTGCTTGTTCGTGTGGCACCAGCGAAACTCCCATAGCAGCTAACGTTAGCTAACAAGCTACAATTTCCTGTAATGCCAACAAAACTTGGACCAAAGGACGTCGATATGGCAACTAGGTGTCTCTACCGTGGGTAGTTACTTATACATGCGTTTCAACGTGCCATATCTAACAAAGCCAGTTCTTCCGACATGATAGTTGTTAGCCATTTAGTTCGCTAGGTAACGTTAGCCAAGTTGTGCTTGCTAGCGAACAATGCCTGAAAAAGAACTCTAGCTAGCCAATGTTAGTTTAAACAGACACGTGTAGATTAAATTGTCTACCGAATGTGCAAAGTATGCAGGTCACCTACCGAAATTTATGCAGATAAAAAACGGTTAGAGTAAGAACAAATTCAAACACCCGATTTCAGTTCTATCGACCTAACAAAAATACCCTTTCCGGAACCAACCAGTGACCGGTTTTCGCAAGTACGCATGCGTGTTTAAATATGGCTCTATCGTGTATTTGTAATGTTTCTTTGTCATGATATAACTTTCTTGATAATGTGTGTAAATGATTGTCAAGCTCAAGCCATGTGACATTGGTCAATTCCAAAGGTATTTCAACTGCCGCAAATGATAGTTCAGAGTTTCAGATTGCTGCTTTTGAGTAAACATCAATGATGTCATCCCACCAAGTTGCAGTGAATTGATTTTCGATGTCATATCAAATCAAACTTTATTTGTCACATGCGCCGAATACAAGTGTAGACTTTACCGTGAAATGCTTACTTACAAGCCCTTAACCAACAGTGCAGTTCAAGAAGAGTTAAGAAAATATTCACCAAGTATTCTAAAATTAAAAGGAATAATAAAAGCACAATAAGAATAACGAGGCTATATACAGGGGGCACCGGTACCGAGATAGTGTGCGGGGTTAGTTGCGGTAATTTGTACATGTAGTTGGGGGTGAAGTGACTATGCATAGACAATAAACAGCAAGTAGCAGGGAGGGGGGTCAATGTAAATTGTCCGCTGGCGATTTTATTAATTGTTCAACAGTCTTATGGCTTGGGGACTAAGTACACACCCCTGAGAGGCCCCAGTGTTAAGGATCAGCGTGACAGCCATGTTGTTGCCTACTCTTACAACCTGGGGACGGCCCGTCAGGAAGTCCAGGATCCAGTTGCAGAGGGAGGTGTTTAGTCCCAGAGTCCTTAGCTTAGTGATGAGCTTCGTGGGCACTATGGTGTTGAACGCTGAGCTGTAGTCAATGAACAGCATTCTCTAATAGGTGTTGGTTTTGTCCAGGTGAGAAAGGGCAGTGTGGAGTGTGATTGAGATTGCGTCATCTGTGGATCTGCTGGGGCGGTATGCGAATTGGAGTGGGTCTAGGGTGTCCGGGAGGATGCTGTTGATGTGAGACATGACCAGCCTTTCAAAGCACTTCATGGCTATTGACGTGAGTGCCACGGGGCGGTAATCATTTAGGCAGGTTACCTTCGCTTCTTTGGGCACAGGGACTATGGTGGTCTGCTTGGAACATTTAGGTATTACAGACTCGGTCAGGGAGAGGTTGAAAATGTCTGTGAAGACACTTGACAGTTGGTCCATGCATGCTTTGAGTACACGTCCTGGTAATCCGTCTGGCCCTGCGGATTTGTGAATGTTGACCTGTTTAAAGGTTTTGTTCACATCGGCTACCGAGAGCGTTATCACACTGTCATCCAGAACAGCTGGTGCTCTTGTGCATGCTTCAGTGTTGCTTGCCTCGAAGCGAGCATAAAAGGCATTTAGCTCATCTGGTAGGCTAGCGCCACTGGGCAGCTCGCGTCTGGGTTTCGTTTGTAGTCCATAATAGTTTTCAAGCCCTGCCACATCCGATGAGCATCAGAGCCGGTGTTGTAGGATTCAATCTTAAACCTGTATTGACTCTTTGCTTGTTTGATGGTTCGTCTGAGGGTATAGCGGGATTTATTATAAGAGTCTGGATTAGTCTCCCGCTCCTCTAGCCTTTAGCTCGATGCGGATGTTGCCTGTAATCCATGGCTTCTGGTTGGGATATGTACGTACAGTCACTGTGGGAACGACGTCGTCGATACACTTATTGATGAAGCCGGTGACTGAGGTGGTGTACTCCTCAATTACATTGGATGAATCCTGGAACATATTCCAGTCTGTGCTAGCAAAACAGTCCTGTAGTGTAGCATCCACATCATCTGACCACTTCCGTATTGAGCGAGCCACTGGTATTTCCTGCTTTAGTTTTTGCTTGTAAGCAGGAATCAGGAGGCTAGAATTATGGTCAGATGTGCCAAATGGATGGCGGGGGAGAGCTTTGTATGCATCTCTGTGTGTGGAGTAAAGGTGGTCTAGTATTTTTTTTCTCTGGTTGCACATGTGACATGCTGATAAAAATGTGGTAAAACTGATTTAAGTTTGCCTGCATTAAAGTCCCCAGTCACTAGGGGCGCTGCTTCTGGGTGAGCATTTTTTTCTTTGCTTATGGCCTTATAGAGAAGGTTGAGAGTGGTCTTAGTTCCAGCTTCGTTCTGTGGTGGTAAATAGACTGATGCGAATAATATCGATGAGAACTCTCTTGGTAGATAGTGTGGTCTACAGCTTATCATAAGGTACTCTACCTCAGGCGAGCAATACCTCGAGACTTCTTTAATATTAGACATCGCGCACCAGCTGTTATTGACAAATAGACACACACCCCCACCCCTCGTTAATTTTAGAGGGGTGGGGGTCTGTTCTGCTGGTGCATGGACAATTCTGCTAGCTCTATATTGTACTTATCGTCGTTCAGCCATGTCTCGGTGAAACATAAGATGTTACAGTTTTTGATGTCCTGTTGGTAGGATAATCTTAATCGTAGATCATCAAAAAAAATTATCCAATGATTGCACGTTATCAAGAAGAACGGATGGCAGTGGGTGTTTACTCGCTCGCCTACGGATTCTCAGAAGGATGGAGCAAAAGATCCGAATTGGGCTGCCTGTGTAAAAAAAAAATCCGGACTGCTTAACCATATTGGATCAACACTTTATTTACTCTCCATTAGATGTTGGTTTGACCATTTATGCTGTACTGGTCTTTTGGAATAACATCAGGCCACATTTTCAAACTGCAGAGGACGGTATATTTTCCTTTTGCTGAGCAGCTCAATTGACATTAGTTCCAAATGAAATTGAATAATAATTGTCATTTACGCTATGCAGTTGTCTGGTAAATGTTTATTGTGTTTGTGATACTTTCTATTATTTCTATGGTTAGTATGAGCAAATCATATCACTTCAACACTGTAAGAAAATATTAAACAAAAGGCTGCTTTCTAAAATGTATAATCTTCTGAAATATTTTATTATGCAGTATTCAATATATTGATGCATATTCCTCCAGTCCTCCCACCTCAAAATGTTGACTTTTATGTAAAGCACATGATTGTCAGCAGACTGATACACCAATATCCTGATTATAGTCACAGATAGTACTGTAGATTAGATGCAGAGAGTATGACATTCTCAAGCCACCCGTGATATCATTTTGACTCTCCAGGGTCCTTTCCTGTCTCCAGGGACTTTCCTGTCTTCTGATGTAGATATGCCTTGTTACTGTTTTCTCACAGACAGAGGCTTGGTTGTCTTAGAATAGATTGTGGTGTGTGTGTGTGTGTGTGTGTGTGTGTGTGTGTGTGTGTGTGTGTGTGTGTGTGTGTGTGTGTGTGTGTGTGTGTGTGTGTGTGTGTGTGTGTGTGTACGCATTTCAGATCTTAGAGAGGAATGCCAATCCAGAGGAGGTGCTCCTCAAATTCCTCAGAAGGAAAGGTACTTTTCCTCAACAAAATAACAACACCTTTTTTATGTAAATAACAGCACATAATGTCTATGTTCATCAAATCTAATTGCATTGGTCACATACACATATTTAGCAGATATTATTGCAGGTGTAGCAAAATGCTTGTGTTCCTAGCTCCAACAGTGCAGTAGTATCTAACAATACACAAATCTAAAAGTAAAAAAATGGAATTAAGAAATATATAAATATTAGGACGAGCAATGATGGAGTGGCATTGACTAAATACAGTAGAATAGAATACAGTTAATACATATGAGATTAGTAAATCAGTAAGTAAACAGTATTAAAGTGACTAGTGTTCCATTATTAAAGTGGCCAGTGATTCCATGTCTATGTATATAGGTCAGCAGCCTCTAAGGTGCAGGGTTGAGTAGCAGTGAGTCATTTCAAAATGCTTAGCCAAAATCATCTACATGTATCTCTTCTCTATATAGTGCTTTTAACTGGGACTAAGTATGGTTGTGGAGGGGGTGGGGCCTGCACGGTCATGGTGTCCAGATATGACCAACTCCACAACAGAGTTCTCTATCCTTTCGTTCTAATACTGCCCTCACAACTATATCTGGGAAGCAAACCATTTCATTTAATATTTTACTAAATAACACTGCAAAATATCATGACTGAGAAACCCAGTTTTGGGGTAAAATGACTGGAATCTTCTTCAGTTTGCGTCCATTCGAGACGGCACTGCTTGTAATATCCTTGACCTCTGATCCTAGCCACTGCACTGTTAACGCTTGTCTGCAGCCCATCTGCACACTGCGTGGGGCTGCTGTGGTAACAGTGGAGGGTATCGGCAGCACCAAGACCAAACTGCATCCGGTTCAGGTAGGTCCTACTATAGGGTTATATAGGGTTTTGTGATCCTAAATCCTACAAGTGTATCTCACCATTCATTGTAAGGGAAGCTGATATGTCTAGGTTCTTCAAGGAGCGTATAGCCAAGGCCCACGGATCTCAGTGTGGGTTCTGTACTCCAGGCATGGTGATGTCCATGTGCACTTTACTGAGGAACAAACCACATCCCACCATGGATGTCATCAGAGAAGCTCTAGGAGGTAATTTCTATATATTTTATAGATCAAATATAAAACATAGGCTATTTACTATTATTATTATTTTTATAATATTGAGTAGTCCAAAGGTCTCTATAAAAACATTAGCTGTAGGTGCTAGCTATTTTCAAACAGTATTGACAAGTTTTTTGACCACATTCTCAAAGGAAACCTCTGCCGCTGTACTGGCTACAGGCCGATCATTAATGGATTCAAAACTTTCTGTGATGCCTTTAACCCATTTCCACAAGCTAGTTGTTTGATTCAAAGCACATGTCTGTTAACCAAAACTGCATCCGGTTCAGGTAGGTCCTACTATAGGGTTATATAGGGTTTTGTGATCCTAAATCCTACAAGTGTATCTCACCATTCATTGTAAGGGAAGCTGATATGTCTAGGTACTTCAAGGAGCGTATAGCCAAGGCCCACGGATCTCAGTGTGGGTTCTGTACTCCAGGCATGGTGATGTCCATGTGCACTTTACTGAGGAACAAACCACATCCCACCATGGATGTCATCAGAGAAGCTCTAGGAGGTAATTTCTATATATTTTATAGATCAAATATAAAACATAGGCTATTTACTATTATTATTATTTTTATAATATTGAGTAGTCCAAAGGTCTCTATAAAAACATTAGCTGTAGGTGCTAGCTATTTTCAAACAGTATTGACAAGTTTTTTGACCACATTCTCAAAGGAAACCTCTGCCGCTGTACTGGCTACAGGCCGATCATTAATGGATTCAAAACTTTCTGTGATGCCTTTAACCCATTTCCACAAGCTAGTTGTTTGATTCAAAGCACATGTCTGTTAACCAAAATGCACATGTTTTCTCTTTTTATTACTTTGACACATGTTCTGTAAAATGCATGTTACATATCACTAGGTATCAGAGAATGGAGAGGGATGTTGCCGGAATGGCCAGAATGGAGAATCAGGGGGAAAGTGCTGTATAGAGAATGGAACTAAGCAACACATGGATAGTGACGTGAGTTAAATACTTTACATTTTCACCTAATGAATTCCAACCTTATACTTTGCGCAAGATGCGTTAGGGAATGGTATAGTCCCCATAACCCAACGAGTCCCACCATAATGCCAGCGTGTTTTGGACTTTTAACACCTTTTAAACATTGTGTGTTTGAGCTACAGACTTCTGGGGTGAACCTTTGGCTTTTTATATTTATTCTGCATCCGTTAGTCTTTGTGGTTAATGGGGGCTGAGCTAGAGCGGTGTTTGTGAGACAAGGGCGGATCCCGAAGGGGCGCGGGGCTGGGTCTTTTACATAAATGTCTGTGGAGTTCGAATGGTTTCAGCTACAAACGATTAAAAGCTGAGACTCACAAATATGCACGTTTTGTGTCTATTGTGACATAGTGTCTAAAATGCTATAATAAGCTCACTTACTGTAGTTGCTGTCACAAACTCCACACAGTTGTCACTGACTAGTTGGATATTCATTTCCCAGTGAGCAAACAATTTCTGCATTCATATAAATTCATTTTTTATCAGGTTTTTGCTTTGGCAGACCTTATTTTATGTCAATAAAAATCATGAATGCAGCTGTTTATGTCAAATTGTTTTGTGTACTACTCTACTTGTAGCCCTGGTTGTTGTGAAACTAAAATGGTAAAACATTTAATTGTCAGGCTAAATATAAGGGCTGGACATGCAGATAAATGAAAGTCCGATAAATGAAAAGCAGATTTTTGCTGGGGTTTCGGAACTGATAGGGTTAACCAAAAGAATACCTTAACACTAATTCATGTAAAGGTAGTCACAGCATGTAACTACATGGCCCTAAGGGGCAAATTAGCTTTTTCAATTAAGGTCACAGTTATGAAAACTTAGGACACTAAAGAGGTCTTTCTACTGACTCTGAAAAACACCAAAAGAAAGACCCCCAGGGTCCCTGCTCATGCCCAGGGTCTTGTTATGTTCATACAAATATTTACACATGTTAAGTTTGCTGAAAATAAATGCAGTTGACAGTAAGTGGACGTTTCTTTTTTTGCTGAGTTTAGACCCATACGTTGTATACGGTATAAAAAAATATTCATCCTGATGACTACTAAGCCACATTGTATCTTTTATGCGTGTATTTATTTTGAGCAGGACCAAAAATGCAAGTGAAAGGAGTCCATGATCCTCTCATCATCTACGCCGGGAGAGTTTCAGATTTACATACTATGACGTGGGGGAAGGATGGTAGGTTTAGATGTGTATTTATTGTCTGTTCATTTAAATTACTTTTCAGCTTTTCGTCATCTACTTGTGTTCGTGTCCATGCAGGTGTGAGTGTAGGGGCTGTCTGCACCCTGTCCAGTCTGAAGGAGGAGATGGAAAGGGCTGTGAGGGAGATGGAGGCAGAGAGAACCAGGGGGTACCAGGCCCTGCTTCAGACCCTACAGTGTCTAGCAGGGAAACAGATCCGCAACATGGCTGTAAGCCCTATAACTGTTACCTACAGATACAGATGTTCTATCATAATTTGACCAGTTTCTCACAGCAGGAAAGTAATCCTGCAGCAAAAGGACACTTTAATTAGTATGTGGATTATAATTAATGGACATGTTTGTATTGGCTGATACATTTTTAGTTAGGGTAAATCATGTCTGACATTTTAAATGACCAACTTTAGAAGCCTAATTCTCTGTGACAACAGAATGATCAAATTAAGATAGCACACCTGTATGTACCCAACAAACTTAACTGTGGCGGCTCATATATTTTCTTCTCACCTTTTTAGCATGGTTCCAGCAGCTATGGTCAATGCGTAACCAGGCAAGCACAGACAGCTTGGTTTGGCTATGTAGTGTGAAAAGGGTGTCGCTGGGCCACTGTCGTGCAATAGGCCAGTCGTATGACATTAGATCACTGCATTACTCTTGCCCGAAAGCCTTATTGATGTGTTTTATTTGATCGGTTTTATGATGTCCCATGTCTACAGACCATTGGAGGCAATATCCTCAGTGCCAATCCAAAGTATGATCTCAATGGTGCTCTAGCTGCCTTGGACTGCACGATTCTCCTTGATTTGATCATTTTTCTTTCAGTTCGTGATCATGCAATATCACATGACCTAAATGGGAAGGACATGGTTGATTGAGTGATGCCTAGATTCATAGTATGAAACTGTCTTTTTGTTGTAGAAAATGGGACAAGGGAGATCACTCTGAATAAAGAACTCTTCACTGGCTTTGGCAAGACAGAGCTTAGACCAGATGAAGTCCTCCTGTCCATTGACATCGCTTACTCCAAACCAGTGAGGAATAACTGCTTTACTCTCTCATTCAAATACCACTCTGGATATTGATGATGACCTTAGTTTAACTCATAACTCCAACCTGATTTTTTTCAAATACATGACAATACTTTCATCCTGGACTCCGGGGTAGACGTAACATAGTAAATGTAAATCTGGGACACTCCAATTAGTATGATATGTTACATTTCGTGTGGTATTTATTAATTTGTGGATGTCCATAATCCATTTTGTTTGATATTTTCCCATTTACAATTTGTATGATATGTAACGAATTGTAATTCGTACAATATATTACAGATTGCAATTCGTACAATATGTTACAAGTTTGCAAACGTATGATATGTTACGAATTCCAATTTGTTGTGGCTAATGTTAGCTAGGTGGCTAATGCTAATGTAAGCTAGGTGGCTAATGTTAGCTAGGCTAAGGGTTAGGGTTGGCAGTTAAGGTTAGGAGTTAGGTTAAGGTTAATTTTACATTTAAAGTTTTATTTTTTATTTAACCTTTATTTAACTAGGCAGGTCAGTTAAGAACAAATTCCTATTTACAATGACGGCCTACCGGGGAACAGTGGGTTACTGCCTTGTTCAAGGGCAGAACGCAGATTTTTACTTTGTCAGCTCGGGGATTCGATCCAGCAACCTTCGGGAACTGGCCCAACATGCTAAGTAGATGCAAAGCTGCTAATTAGCTTAAATGCTAAAGTTATCCGTGATGAGATTGGAACACACAACCTTTGGGTTGCTAGACTTTGCGTTACACGCCTGACCCAGCACCCTATTGTCGTGTAAATTCATCACTAAGGAGTCAAATTCAAAGTAAATTAAGTTATCTTTATTATCACAGCCGGAGAGGTTCACAAACTCAATACAATCTATCCTTTCAGTCCTTACAAATTGCTACACAAACAAGTCATATAAGCATGATTTACATTATTCATTATTGAACTTGGTTCCTGCATTTGACTGACTGATACCTCACGAGCGTTCTTCTCTGAGATGCTCCTTTTGGTTCCCAGAGCAATGTTCTTGGCATACTGCCAAATTGCTTATCAATATGGGAAGGGATTCCTCCCATATACAATCAATCAGTCACTCTCATGAACCCAACCAAGACAGGTTATTAGAAAAGCAGCATTATACTAAACATACGATCTGATACGCAGATGAAATTTCCATCACACTCCCTCCTTTTATCACTCTGTGATAATTATTGTTACATATTAAGGTAAGCATTAGATTGTGGCTTACTCTATCAAAGAAGGTTATATCAAAACACTTCTATTAAAAGTAAATCCAGACACTTTATCCTTTCAAACCCTTCAATCTGGGTTGTACAATCTAACTAGTAAGTGATCCTTATTCCATACAATCAAATCAAATTATATTGGTCACGTACACATGGTTAGCAGATGTTATGGCGAGAGTAGCGAAAGTGCAGCAATATCTAACAAAGTAATATCTAACAATTCCACAACAAATACCTAATACACAACACTCTCGGTATAGGAATTGAATAAGAATATATATATATGTATGGATAAGCATTCACAGAGTGCATAGGCTAAGATGCAATAGATAGTGTAGAATACAGTATATACATATGAGTGTGCTGAGAGAGTGCTGAGAGAGCACAGTGTTACGCCCTGGCCATAGAGAGGCTTTTATTCTCTATTTTGGTTAGGCCAGTGTGTGACTAAGGTGGGAATTCTAGTTTCTTTATTTCTATGTTTTGTATTTCTATGTTTTGGCCGGGTATGGTTCTCAATCAGGGACAGCTGTCTATCGTTGTCTCTGATTGGGAATCATACTTAGGCAGCCTTTTTTCCTTTGGTGGTTGTGGGTAGTTGACTTTGTTAGTGGCACTATAGCCCTATTAAGCTCCACGGTTGTTTCTTTGTTTCTTGTTTTGTTGGCGACATTCTAAATAAAAGAATGTACGCTCAACACGCTGCACCTTGGTCCGGTCATTTCCACCTAGACGACGGCCGTGACACACGGCTCCTATACCAGCCTCGGACGCGTCCACCTCCACTATGAATGCCAAAGAGGGATCCGGATGGGCCAGCACTGGAACCGAGGTAAACAGAGCCCTCAGGTGACCAAAGGCCCTGTCCGCCTCAGCCGACCACTGCAAACGTACCGGTCCCCCCTTCAGCAGTGAGGTAATGGGAGCCGCTACCTGACCAAAACCCCAGATAAAGCTCCGGTAGTAATTGGCAAACCCTAGAAACCACTGCACCCCCTTTACCGTGGTAGGAGTCGGCCAATTACGCACGGCTGAGATGCGGTCACTCTCCATCCCTGAGGTGGAAATGCGGTACCCTAGGAAGGAGATGGACTGTTGGAAGAACAGACATTTCTCAGCCTTGGCGTACAGGTCATGCTCCAACAGTTGACTAAGCACTTTGCGCACCAGGGACACATGCTCGGCGCGTGTAACGGAGTATATCAGAATGTCATCAATATACACCACTACACCCTGCCCGTGCAGGTCCCTGAAAATCTCGTCTACAAAGGCTTGGAAGACTGATGGAGCATTAATCAACCCGTATGGCATGACGAGGTATAATGCCCGGAGGTCGTACTGAACGCCGTCTTCCACTCGTCTCCCTCCCGGATACGCACCAGGTTGTAAGCACTCCTGAGACCAAGTTTGGTGAAGAAGCGCGCCCCATGCATTGACTCAATCGCCGTGGCGATAAGAGGTAGCGGGGTAACTGTTCCTCACAGTTATCTGATTAAGACCTCGGTAGTCAATACACGGGCGCAGACCTCCCTCCTTCTTCACAAAAAAGAAACTGGAGGAGGCGGGGGAAGTGGAGGACCGAATGTACCCCTGACGCAGGGATTCGGAGACATATGTTTCCATAGCCACCGTCTCCGCCTGTGACAGAGGATACACGTGACTCCTGGGAAGTGCAGCGTCTACCAGGAGATGTATCGCACAATCCCCCTGTCGATGGGGTGGTAATTGAGTCGCCTTCTTTTTGGAGAAGGCGGGAGCCTAATCGGCATATTCGAGGGGAATGCGCACGGTGGAGACCTGGTCTGGACTTTCCACCGTAGTAGCACCTACGGAAACCACTAAACACCTCCCCGAGCACTCTCGCGACCACCCCGTGAGAGCCCTCCGTAGCCATGAAACAGTGGGGTCATGACAAGCTAACCAGGGTAGGCCCAACACCACAGGAAACACAGGAGAGTCAATGAGAAAGAGACTGATTCTCTCCGTGTGACCCCCCTGCGTCACCATGCCCAGAGGAGCGGTGACCGCCCTAATCAACCCTGACCCTAATGGTCAACTATCTAAGGCGTGAACTGGGAAGGGCGTAGCCACAGGAACAATGGGGATTCCTAAACTATGGGAAAATGATCTGTCAATAAAATTCCCAGCCGCGCCTGAATCGACGAGCGCCTTATGCTGGGAATGCGGGGAAAACTCAGGAAAAGTGACGAACAAAAACATGTGTGCAACAGAGGGCTCTGGGTGAGAATGGTGCTTTCTCACCTGGGGTGACGCCAGAGTGCCCTGTCTGCTGCCTTGACCCCCAGAGGAACCAACCCGGCACCGACCGGCAGTGTGACCTCTGCAGCCACAGATGGTGCTCGAGACGGAACCTCCACCGGTCTCCCTGAGCGCAGCACCTCCCAACTCCATGGGCATTGGAGCGGTGGTGCTGGGGGATGGAACCAACAGACCCCGATCTGGACGTCCGCGGGTAGCCAGCAGGTTATCCAGCCGAATGGACAGGTCCACCAGCTGGTCGAAGGTAAGGGTGGTGTCCCTGCAGGCCAACTCTCGACGGACGTCCTCGCGCAAACTGCAGCGATAGTGGTCGATCAGGGCCCTGTCGTTCCATCCCGCTCTGGAGGCCAGGGTCCGAAAGACCAAAGCGAACTCCTGTGCGCTCCTCGTCCCCTGCCGCAGGTGGAAAAGACGTTCACCTGCTCTGCCTTTGGGCAGGTGGTCGAAGACTGCCCGGAAACGACGGGTGAACTCCTCAAAGTGGTCCAGCACCGCATCTCCTTCCACCCACACGGCGTTGGCCCACTCCAGGGCTTTCCCCAAGAGACATGAGACGAGGGCGGACACCCTCTCACGGCCCTAAGGAGCCGGGTGGATGGTTGCCAGGTATAAATCCAACTGCAGCAGGAAACCCTGGCAGCGGGCAGCCGTCCCATCGTACCCCCCGGGGAGGGTGAAGCGAATCCCACTGGAACTGGGTGCAGGGGGAGTGAGTAGTGGAGGCCCCGGTTGTGCTGGGGGAGGCGCTGGTGGAACTCCCTGTCTCTCCCAGCGGTCCATGGTGGCGCCGAGATGGTGGATCATCGCCTCTTGCTTCAGGACGCGCTCCTCGACCCCTTATACCAGGGGCACCTGCTCCTGCTGACTCCATATGGGTGGTGTGGAATTCTGTAAGGGGTGCGTAACTGGTGGCAGGGAATTCAGATGCAGGAGAGCAGAACTAGGTAATAGCCGGAGCAGTTTAATTGTAAAACCAACGGCATAACGAAATAAACAAACATGGGTACAAAACCCGACGCGCACCAGTAACACGTGCACAAGCACTTACAATAAACAATTCCACACAAAGACATGGGGGGGAACAGAGGGTTAAATACACAACAATAAATGAGGGAAATTGAAACCAGGTGTGTAGAAAACAAGACAAAACAAATGAAAAATGAAAAATGGATCGACGATGGCTAGAAGAACGGTGACGCCGACCGCCGATCACCGCCCGAACAAGGAGAGGAAACGACTTCGGTGGAAGACGTGACAATGAAGCTGGTTGAGAGAATGCCAAGAGTGTGCAAAGCGGTCATCAAGGCAAAGGGTGGCTATTTGAAGAATCTCAAATATAAAATACATTTTGATTTGTTTATCACTTTTTTGGTTACTACATGATTCCATATGTGTTATTTCATAGTTTTGATGTCTTCACTGTTATTCTACCATGTAGAAAATAATAAAAATAAAGAAAAATCATTGAATGAGTAGGTGTGTCCAAACTTTTGATTGGTACTGTATGTAAATGTGATATTTCAGTTCTGTACTATATGCACTGTATATAGTTATAAACATACTAAAACGGGCTCTAGTCAGTTTCCAACCGTCCCTCATCTGGAACAATGATCACTCACATGTTCCACGCCACCTCGAGACCATATTGACTTGTAGAGGGAAGATAGAGAATATTCTGTTGTTTAATAATAAGGTTTAATCATTTCACACCACCCTTGATGAGAATGAGATTGGGGCAAGGACCACAAAGACCGTACTATCAATGTCCCAATTATGGTTCGCACAAGCTACAATCTAGTAGGTTTTCTGATAACCTCCCTAAACTCACTGGATTCTTAATTAGTTTCAGAAACCACCTGCAGGATGGGCAGTGCACCCTCCCCTCACTTTGTGCTCTCCTCACAGTTTAGGGGCAGCGCTCTGTCTCTCCTTCTCGCCTTTCCGAATCATAAATAGAACTATTGATAAATTATCCAACCCAAATTTAGAATGACAGTCCCTAGTGCTTCACGTTGAGTCCATCACTCGGCGCTCATTCTTCTGGCGTTTCTTCATTTTCTTCTTCAGAAAGCTTTACAGTTCATCCTCCCAATGGCACACATGTAACTCATGCACGTCAAAGTGAATGGCCCTTTGATAATGTCCCGATTTCAATATCTGGGGAATAATCAGATTTTCCCAAACAGACAAATGTTTCACCTGAGCCTCCACCACCTTTTGTTTGCAGTCCATTCTATTTAGTCCATTTTCTGACCAGTACACCAGCAGAATGAGAGAAGTTTAGACGTGATCTCTCTCCATGCTCACTCCACGTGGACGGTCTCCGGACTCATGCCTCACTCCTGAGAGAAAAGGCCATAGTGAACGCCGTTGTTGCCATTACTTCAGCCGGTTAGAGGGGAAGGGGCTCACACTGTTCTCGGTCAAATGATCCCTTCCATGCATCTAGATACCATCTGTGGTCACCTTCGCCATAATCTTGAGAGAGACCGGAACAACAGGGCATTTATGATTCAGGAAATCCAGACAAACAATTCACTGTATGACAAATTATTACATTCCCAATATTCTTAATTCAAATTTCTAAGACAAATGTCAAAGAGAATAACACACTGTTGAAACCATTTTTCAAATGGACTTATACTCCTTTATCATTTTAGTGTCAGGGAGTTAGAGGGCTAACTCTTAGGGAGAAATCCAGACCATACAGCAGACCCAATCTGGTGAGATTTGTTTTGACGCAAGACAAAAACAAAACAACACTTCTTCATATTTACCAGTATTTACATATTATACTTAAATCTCACCCAATGTCTCTAGCCTTTCTAGCCAGGGTGATCAGGCCTCACCAGAAAGTCAGGACAGAGGTCATTCAACACCATTAACTGAGTGTTATTTTCCCCTTTGCTTTCCCTGTACTTCAGACTCATTATTTAAAGACATTTCAAACATTCTGTGTACCAGGTTTACATTGGAGTTTTCAGTACATTTCTTATCAGGAGAATTTACATGTGTGCAACCAAAATTCGGACAATAGATACTTCAGAAATTTGTATTTGTGTGCCCTTTAAATGTGCATCCTTTCTAACCCGTGAAGAACCCACAAAACCCAAATAAAAAGACCCCACGCAATAAATCAGACACGGTATTAACACCACTAACAAATATGCACAACAGGTGGGTTGTGTGTGCTGGCGTTTGTGGTGAAACGTAAGGCAAAAGCAAATGGCCAGGCCTTACTTAATTAGGAGCTGGGTACCTTTACACTTAATAGAACAGCAGAATTTCAAACTGCTCTCCCAAGGCAACATCCTCTGGAAACATTTCAAAGGACGAGATAGGGATACCCCCCGCTCTGTACCCCTCCCTCAAGGGTGCAGCTCTGATGACCATCTACAAGGATGGCTCGGTGCTGGTGACACAGAGATGGGTCAGGGCATCAACACCAAAGCCATTCAGATTGCCGGTCGTATCCTGAAGGTGCCTATGTCCTCAATCCACATAAAAAATACCTGTACGGGCAACGTTCCCAATGCTGCACCCTCAGGAGCCTCCTTTGGCACGGACGCAGTGGGCATGGCAGTCAAGGTATTTCAACAAAGCCTGGTCTCTGATCGGTTTGTGTTGTCACGCCAACTCCTATGGACAATGACCATAGGAGTTGGCAAGACTGCACGAACAGATCTGGGACTAGGCTAGCTCCAATGTTCTGTTCTCACAGGCTTCTCATAGGCTTATAAAGGCATACTGTTTCAATGTGTTTATTGTACCAAATGTTACTGTGTATGATTTCAGGATGCTTGTGAGAAACTGATGAGGCGCTTGAAGCCAGTCATGGAAAATCATCCCAAATATACATGGCAACAATGGGTAATCAACAAACATCCACCAGACTATAATAAACTCAATATAATTATGTTTTTGTGTCAATCTCCATAATGGTATAGCATACAATAACTTGTGTTCTTTCCCACAGATTGTCGAGGCTTATTGCCAGAAGGTCAGCTAATCTGCAACTGTCTTCTTCTTGTACGTACCCTGTCAATACAGTAGACTGTAGTGTGTAATGAAGCAATGCAACGTATCACTGACTGTTGTAAGGCCGTGATCACTGCAACGGCACGATTACGGCTCTCATATTAGGAAAGTCTCAGTGACAAGTAGGCTATCCTAATATGGACACCGTATGGGTTCCAGGGGACCTCACACGGGTGTTGACTGGGAGAACAGCGAGGGTCCAGCCTACTATTACTTCACCTTTGGGGCCGGCTGCTCAGAAGTGGAGATAGACTGTCTCACTGGAGAGCATGAAGTACAGTATTACCTTTTGTCTAAATCAGTGAAATGTTCATTAACACTACTTCATACTGTACCTGCAGGCATGCCTTAGAACTTGCAATAAGCATGTATGAGCCTTTGATTTATGTTATGTCTCAAGGACGTCATTGGCTTTATACAATTAACTGTGTGTTTGTTGCAGAATCTCAGAACAGATATTGTGATGGCTGTTGGAAGAAGCCTCAATCCAGCTCTAGATATAGGACGTGTACAGCACTGTCTAGCACTCACAGGTCTAGTGGCTGTATATTTCTACAGTATTATGGATCAATATAGGACATCTTCAGTAGCATACATTCCAATATGACTTGAGACAAAGTTAACACGGTGCTATATATTCAGGATTGAGGGAAGCTTTGTCCAAGGCATAGGTCTGTACACCATAGAGGAGCTGCAGTTCTCTCCTGAGGGGGTTCTGATGACCAGGGGTCCGTTCCAGTACAAGATTCCTGCCCTCTGATGTCCACCTGCTAGCCAACGCACAGAACCCACATGCCATCTACATGTCCAAGGCATGACAAACAACATCACTTGACACATCCATAAAGGCATCAGTTAGGCCTAAATAAAGATCATTCTCTGGACTGAACGATTTGCACCATGCCACATTGTCAAGTTCAAGTTTGTCGTGTAAAACACAAAATGCTTTCACTCAAGGTTCCTGAGGATTCACTTTAAGTGGTAATTGATGGTCGACCAGGTTGTTATAGGGTATAGGCGAGCCGCCAGTGTTCTTGGCCAGCACCATCTTCTTGCCATAAAAGGAGGCAGTTGCTGCAGCCCGTAGAGAAGGGGTTAGGAGACAGCTTCCCTCTAAGCTCCCCCTGCTACTGCTGAGAGGATACGCATGGCCTGTGAGGACCAGTTCACTAAGATGGTAACTTTTCTTCATTTCGGAGGACACAGATCAAGTCTAGCTCTAGACTAAAAAGCAGTTTGATGGAAATTCTCCATTGAAAGTGCTTTTTAGTTCAGGACTAGGCTTATTCTGAGTCCACTAACTGGCCCATGTCTACTGTTTTGGTCTCTCCGATACCCTTTCGCCAACAACATTAGTTTAACGGGCATTATCTTTTTTTCCTCAAGGCTCCATCTCCAAAGAAAGGAACATTCAAACCATGGAGTATCAGCATATGAGTCAACTGAAGATGACTTGGCAGCCTCGTCAGACCTGGGCTTGGCGCCAACTATTAATCATTCACCAAATCGTAATGTGTTGTTCGGTCTTGGTGGGTTGCTTGCAGATTGTGTGCTTTCTGGATGACTTGGAAATGTGTCCAGAATATGCGCTTGACGCTGTTGCTTGAAATTTCACTTTTGTCCTAGGAACCAAGGGTAAGATAAATACACCATCTGGTGTTGTTTGGTCGTGTATGTTTTGGGCTGTTTGTTCAAACTTTAACATCCTGCATCTGTGACCTACAGCCAAGAGCAGTCAACAAACAGAGGAACACAGATTCACCTAAAAATAGAAGTGAACTTTGATCGTTGGTTTAATTCTGTGCTGTAAAGCATTCTGATGTCTGACTAATAAAGGATACATTTTTGAAGCATGTATTCAAGTTGAGAAACATGCAATTTATTGAAGGTGAAAAGGCATACATGGCATTGGATAGATTCACAATTGGACAACCCTACCTTTTACATCAAATTTAATTTGAGACAGACTTATTATATATATATATATTTTTAAGCAAAGTATAGGTTGGCAGCAAAAGCGTAGGCTTCTTTTGTAATTTGATATTTAAAGTATTACAATCATACAGTGTTATTAATCCTTATTCAGCTAAATATAGAATTTCTGTGTTAGTAACATTCTATGATTAGGTAGTATTCCTTATGGCAGTGATCAATACCTCAATACAAATCAGAATGTTATTTTAATTCAGGGAATACTCAAAGCCCATGGTTGGAATGATCCTTGTTTGCTGGCTGGAATCTGGAAGAGAACAATGGCTGACATTACTCCTGAGCAGTAAGTTGGATTTCAAACAGTCATGGCTGCCATGTGAATAAGGTACAGTACATTGAACTGGTGACTTGCCGGTTCCATTTCACTCCCTACCCCTTCCTGTTCCTAACTCCTTTATGTTTGCAGATCTGTAAGATGGAAGCAGTATGAAAACTCCATATTCAAATTGGCAAACATTGATGGGTTAGGGTCAAGCATTATGGGTTGGGGTAGGGAGTGAATTGAGACTGGCTGGTGGCGTCGCCTTACCTTCTGAGTAAAGGGGGTGTTACAGGCCAGACAGGTCCTCTCTGGGGTAGCAGGGCTGTTCAGGGTAAAGGGTCCCACCATACCAGCCTCTACCCGGGCTGCTGCCACCGCGTCTTTAATGGCGAAGAACACAGAGCTACCCAGGAACAGCACTGGCTCTCCGATTCCCTGTAGAGAAGAATATTTACTTTATCGTCAAATTAACTCGACAGAACATTCTTCACGGACTACTGTAGACGCCAAAGGTCTTGGTTAAAGGCTATAACTAGTTTAACGATAGTTTTTCCTGGTCACACACACACACACACACCCGTCGCTCACCTTAGATGAGTAGATGGCATGTGGGTTGTCAGAGTCTGAAAGCAGGTAGACGTTGAACTGAAGTGGTATGTCACAGAGAGCAGGGATCTTGTACTGGGACGGGCCACGCGTGTACAACACTCCCGAGGGAGAGAACTTCAGCTCCTCCATGGTGTACAGACCCAAACCCTGGATGAAGGCGCCCTCAATCTGGCCAATGTCTACGGAGGGGTTGATGCTCCTGCCAATATCCATAACAATGTCTGTCCTCACCGTCTAGACATGGGCAGAAAACAACGTCAAATTGTGTATATTTCATAGTATGAAATAGTGAATGTCTTAATTTGACCAGCTGACTAGTACCTAAGATAAAGTGTGTAACAACAGTAAAAGCATGTAAGAGATACTGGTTGTGTAAGTGAGGTTACCCTGTAGTCTCCAGTGAGACAGTCGACCTCCACCTCACTGCAACAGGCACCGTAGGTGTAGTAGGCATACGGCTTGCCCTCCTGCTTCTCCCAGTCCATGTGGAGGTCATGACCCCTATACAAAACGTCAGCATTTTGTGTGTTACACATCATTTATACACACACTGCTATCTACTGTAAATCTATACATGTTTGTATCTTTCCACATTAGGTAAGAGTAGCAATATTTCACACATAGGCCCTACAGTCCTAAAAGTCAATGGTTTTGTATCTGCAATAGTGAAATAAAAGACGAGATGAAAGGCTTTCTGTACACTCCCATGCGTTAGGTCTGCATGGAAGTCTATGTTGAATCTCATTACCTGTAGTATCCAGTAGCTGACAGACTGATCTTATGGATGAATGCTGAGTGCACCTATTTTCCAGAACACAAAACTGGTCATTTAGAACCATGTCGCTATTCATGAACTGATTCATATCCCTCTGTTCTACTTAAATCATTTTATCATGGGAAGTGGACATCAATATGAAATACCCAGGTCTGCCATGTGCCTTCTGGGTTCTGTTTCCTGACAGGTTCTAGTCTTTGGTACAGGGTCTCACAGGCATCCTAATGGACAAGACAAAAAAAAAGACTGGTTGAATATGATTGATCGATTGAATATCCATACTAACACGCCAACAGGAAAATATCCACATCAGGTGTTGGAGGACCAACTGATCTGGGATCGGGCTAGCTGGGGAGATCCCAGGCAATACTGTACCTTCACGGCCATGCCATTGGCATCCGTGCCAAAGGAGGCGGCGGAGGGGCAGGTGTTGGGCACAGCACTGGTGTTGGTCTCTGTGATGTGGATGAGAGAGGCGGGGATGTGCAGCTCTCTACTCGCCACCTGAAGATAGATTCATTGATTGAATGTAAAAAGTACATACAGCCAAGTAGAAGCAGTACACATTTATGGAATAGTTATAGTTAGTACAGAATGTGGACTACAATCATTATTTCACACCAACTAAGTCAAGCTAAGTGAGAAAATACTGTACCTACCTGTTGCATTTTAGTGTGTATTCCCTGGCCCATCTCGGTTCCACCATGACTGACTAGAACAGAACCATCCTTGTAGATGTGTACCAGAGATGCAGCCTGTCTCACAGACACACAGCGAAAATATCAAACCTCTATTTTATTGATTCATTATGTATAATTTGATTGACTAATTTGACAGTGCAAGGCAAAGCAAACCTGATTAAGGAAGCCGTCTGAGAATGCGATGCCATACTTAATGGGTATCGTGGCCATGCCTCTCTTCTTCCAGCGGTTCTGCTGGTTAAACTGGGCGATGGATTTGCGTCTGCTGCCATAGTCAGACTTCTCCTTGCATTCATCCCAGCAACGCAGGAGGTTCTTAGGATCAAACTCAAACTTGTAATGTGTCAGGGACACCTCCTTGTACATGTTTATCTCACGGATCTGCTCAAGAAAGAGAAAATATTAAGAGTACAGCGTTATGAAGTGTACACAGTACTTTATGAAACCTTTAAGGCATTTATAGCATATTCAGCTTAATAATCAGACGTCATCAGTCTTTGAACAGACTTAATTTATGCATGTCTGTCATGAGACTAACCACTGAGAGATTTTTGTTTATATCAATTCGATTTTCCTCAATAGAAGGCTCTGGTACCACCCACTCTTTCATCATAGAAACGTAAATTAGCGTAAATTTATATGGCTTTCCTCCCTGTCCCCATTTACCCTCCCGGACCCCTAACACTTGACCTCTGACCTCTTCAGCGTTGCAGCCCAACTTCATGGCCACGTCATTGATCATGTTCTCAGTGACCAACATGCTCTGGGGCACGCCGAAGCCTCGGAACGCCGTGTTGGAGGGCAGGTTGGTTTTACACGCCACCGAGCGACCGCAAAGGTTGGGCACGTTGTAGGCATTGTCCAGGTGAAGGAGAATCTTCTCTATTACCTGGAGAAAAGGAGGGAGCAAAGAGCTCAGACACTGCCTATGACAAGCATAGAGACGGAGTCTGGTGTTAACCCCAAGTCCTCCTTGAAACCTAAGAATTGAATGGTGAAAGGCAGAGGAAGAGTGACTCACCAACAAAGACTCATCTGCAGTGTTTCCAGAGTTGGCGTAATAATGTAGATCAGCAGCCATTATCCTCCCATCGTTCATAAAGCCCACCTGGAGACATTATCATTATCAGTCAAATCTACAGTACCACTTAGAGATCCCTCAAATGCCTCCCTTTGTGAGTCAGTCATATCACAAAGCCTTAAGAGGGGGAGCACCTTGTGTTTGCCCAGGACAGGGTGGCGGGCCCCAGTGATCAGCATGTCCTCTCCTCTCTCCAGAACACAACGCACGGCCCGACCAGTCCTGGGTAGACAGATCAGAACAGGCCGGGACTCAAACAAACACATAAATGATGTTTTGGATTCATAGAGTACCATTGCATTTGGGTTAAATATGTAATGTGTCATTGGATCAAGTCAGTTATTTTTGAAGTATTTTACTTACTTCCACGCAGCCACAGAAGTGATGCAGGCTATGATAGACGTTTTGGTCACTTTCCCTCCAAACGCTCCGCCAACTCTCTTCACATGACAGGACACTCTGTTGGAGGGAATCCCAAGAGTCTCCGCGATGGATTCCTACAGAAAAGACACAGACAAGAAACATTTCATTTGGCAATTAGGAGTAATGACTTACACTTCAACAGTGACTATTTGATATTTTCCTATCCTCAGGGATGGAGATTGAAGGAGTAGAGTTGACTGTACCTGGGCATAGGTTGGGTGTTGACAGGAGAGATAAACCTTGAGCTCCCTCTCTTCTCCAGAAGGCACAACAACCATGCTCTGTGTTTCCATGTAGAAATGCTCCTGACCACCAAGCCGGATCTCCCCTGAGATTAAAGAGCACAACGCGGCTCAGTACATTGACTTAACCGGTACAAACACTCAAGATAGGAACCAGGTTGACACACCTAGTACGCATACGAAACTAAGACATACTGTACCTTCATAAATGTGGTCAACCTTATCAAAAGCCTCATCCACGTTGCCTCGCTCGATCATCCTCTGGGGCAGAAAGAAGGACTGTTTCTCAATAGCCTCCTCAACAGTGAACACTGGGCCTGGCAGATCCTCATAGCCGATCTTCACTAGAGCCGCCCCTCTCTTAGCCTGCTTCCTGGTGTCAGCCACCACTGCACACACCATGTGACCCACGCATGACACCTGAGGAAGAGAGACGTACATAAACCTGGCAATAACATTTGTGGACATAGTTAATAGTTACAGTCATGCATCTGTGTGAGAATGGCCTTCATACATGACCAAACGTATGTTGACACCTGCTCGTCGAACATCTCATTCCAAAATCATGGGCTTTAATATGGAGTTGGGGGACTTGCTTCCATTCAGCCAAAAGAGCATTAGTGAGGTCAGGCACTGATGTTGGGCGATTAGGCCTGGCTCGCAGTCGGCGTTCCAATTTATCCCAAAGGTTTTCGAAGAGGTCAGGGATCTGTGCAGGCCAGTCAAACCATTTCTCTGTAGACCTTGCTTTGTGCACAGAGGCATTGTCATGCTGAAACAGGAAAGGGCCTTCCCCAAAAGTTTGCCACAAAGTTGGAAGCACAGAATCATCTATAATGTCATTGTATGCTGTAGCGTTACGATTTCCCTTCACTGAAACTAAGAGGCCTAGCCCGAACCATGAAAAACATCCCAAGTCCATTATTCCTCCTCCACCAAACTTTACAGTTAGCACTATGCCTTCGGGCAGGTAGTGTTCTCCTGGCATCCACCATACCCAAATTTGTCCGTCGGACTGCCAGATTGTGAAGCGTGATTAATCACTCCAGAGAATGTGTTTCCACTGCTCCAGAGTCCAATGGCGGCGAGCTTTACACCACTCCAGCCGACGCTTGGCATTGCGCATGGTGATCTTAGGCTTGTGTGCGGCTACTCGGCCATGGAAACCCATTTCATGAAGCTCCCAGCGACGATGCTTCCAGAGGCAGTTGGAACTCGGTAATGAGTGTTGCAACCAAGGACAGATGATTTTTACACGATATGCGCTTTAGCACTCGTCGGTCCCGTTCTGTGAGCTTGTGTGGCCTAACACTTCGCGGCTGAGCCATTGTTGCTCCTAGACGTTCCACTTCACAATAACAGCACCTACAGTTGACCGGGGCAGGTCTTGCAGGGCAGAAATTTGAAGAACTGACTTGTTGGAAAGGTGGCATCCTATGACAGGGCCACTTTGAAAGTCACTGAGCTCTTCAGTAAGGCCATTCTACTGCCTAATGTTAATCTATGGAGATTACATGGCTGTGTGCTGTATTTTACACACCTGTCAGCAACAGGTGTGGCTGAAATAGCAGAATCCACTAATTTGAAGGGGTGTCCACATACTTTTGTATATACACAGTATAGTCTACATTGTGAGGTGAATAAACAGCATGGCTACTCAGTTCCGGTGTGACAACACACTGGACAAGCCTTTGATGACATCATACACTGTATGAAAACAACAACACATATGATATGACACGTGCGATTCTGGTTGTGTCTCTTCGATGAAGCACTACAATACCTCATTCTGAGCCAGAATGTCCTCGTCTATGCCTGTAAACGTCCTAAACTTCTTCCCTGGGATGTCTTTAGAAGTGATGACATCCACCACACCTGGAACCTGGAGAGCTTCACTGATATCTATGTCTCTGTTAGGAGGGGGGAAAAAATACAGTGAGTAGAGAGACAGTCATTCACATACTAACCAATACTACCTCTCATTTCATACAGGTTAGGATTATACATGGCGTTGTGTTCATATGGCCATTACTCATTTACAGTGAATGACATTCAGATAAGGATCTATGGTGGTGTATACCCATTTAACAATGAGGATAACTACCTATTGAGGCCCACATGACGCACCATGCTGGTTAACAATAGCCAGTCTCTCTACACTGGTGTGTCTATGAAGCCCACTTCCTGTCCAATGAATAGTGAATGAGTGAGTAAGGTCTATACTTTGTATTCTATACAACCTGGATAAAACCCATTATTACTGTTGGCTGTGGATAGAGGGTTCTATTGGATTTTTATAATTCAATATTTAGCACAGTGCAGCCAAATGAATATCTTAAGATTCCTCATTAAATGAGAGGCAGTATTGGTGATTATATGAATGATTGGGACTCTGCTCACTGTATGATCTACACCAGGGGTGTACAACAGGCGGCCCGTGGACCAAAACCGGCCTGCAAGTGATTATTTTTGGCCCTCAAGTTTAGGAAAACAAACAATGATTTTAATTTAGAAAAATGATTTAGTAATCCCACAAATAAAAAGAGACGTGATCGTGTCTCAATGTAATCAAGGTATGAAGTTACTATGCTATTTTCCAATAAAATCGCTTATTGGGCTTACTTGTAGGCAATTTGCATAGTACAAATTATAATTACATCCCGTCCCCCCCCCCGACCTCCAACTCCCCAAAAATTGCACCGCAGCTGAATCTAGTTGGTTACCCCTAGGCTACACAGTGGGCTCTATTTTCAGATAGCATTAAGCCAGCGCAATTGTCAAGCACATGATCTTTGGCAATTTCAACCTGTTAACGGGGAAACCTAGTCAGTTGTACAACTGAATGCATTCAACTGAAATGTGTCTTCCGCATTTAACCCAACCCCTCTGAATCAAAGGTGCGGAGGTCTGACTTAAAATCGACATCCACATCTTTGGCACCCGGGTGACAGTGGGTTAACTGCCTTGCTCAGGGGCAGAACGACAGATTTTTACCTTGTCAGTTCGGGGATTCGATCCAGCAACCTTTCGGTTACTGGCCCAATGCTCCTACCCACCAGGCTACCTGCCTCCCCTACTAAAGCCGGTGCTCTTTTATTTTCACACCCTGCGCTTGCTTGTGCTGAGGTAGGAGGGGTGGCTATAGCTGAGCTGTGTCCTTAAAAAATTTGAAAAAGGTCAAAATTTCAGTATGTGCTGGTGAGGATATTTAAGACCAACCGAAAGCTGGTCTTAGCGGTAACGCGGTTGGTTATGGCATGTATTTTGACAACGGAAGTGCAGCCTATCCAGCCATGACACTGTGCCCATATGCACATGGAACACAAGGTGTTTGTGCACTTAAACCCCATATTAAAGAAACATTCCCCATTTTGTTTCATTAGATTAAAAACCAAGTTTAGCCTCTCAATGAAGGCAGTCTTTTTTGTCTGGCCCAATCCATTCACCAAGTAGACAAGAATATTAATAAAGGGTTTGGCTCCTAAGACCGCTTTAAAATAAATCTTAATTAAGAGTCTATTGACACACTTGTGTGTCAATCTCCAACAAAATCCATCACTTTATGCTAAAAATATTTCCCATGGGCTGCATCTCAATCCACCGCATCAGCCTATAAATCGGCCTTCCGCATCGGCGGTGGAAGGCGGCCGAGCTACAGCGGTATTTGTCAGACCATGAGACACCCCCGATAATCGGTCTTCTCACAAAAATGACTTGTGTCCAAACGGTTTGGCCTACAATCTAAGCTGAAAGATGCTTCTCTCACGAACACATTGGTTTTGGAGGTAGTTTTGTCCCCCCCCCCCAAAAAAAGGGGGCAAATGTGTACAAATAACTAAAATATTTCCTGAGCTTTCTTACTGTATATCTCCTAGATATAGGGCAAACACTTCAAAACATTTTACATTTTTGGACTGTCTGTTGCCATTTATGAATGTTTTATTCAATGCGTTTCTATGGGCTATAAAGGCCAAATGCAATATTTTATCAAATAACTTTTTGGGGGGATACCTACAGGGTTCCTAAAATTCTAAATCAAATAGCTAAATAATCCATGGTATGACAATCTTAAAACAATCAATATTATTTTAAAGGCATAGATTTTTAGCTAATCACAAAGCTTTATTAAAAAGATCAAGTTCGAGAGCAGCAAAACAGTAAGTGGAAATCCGTTTTTATCTATACTGAACAAAAATATAAAATGCAACAATTAAGCTGAGTAACAGTTCACATAAGGACATCCGTCAATTGAAATACATTCATCATTCATTAATCTATGGATTTCACATGACTGAGAATATAGATATGCATCGGTTGGTCACAGATACCTTAAACAAATGGTAGGGACATAGATCAGAAAACTAGTCAGTATCTGGTGTGACCATTTTCCCCATGCAGCACAACTCATATCCTTCGCCTAGAGTTGATCAGGCTGTTGATTGTGGCCTGTGGAATGTTATCCCACTCCTCTTCAATGGCTGTGCGAAGTTGCTGGATATTGTTAGGAACTCAAACACGCTGTCGTACATGTTGACCCAGAGCACCCCAAACATGCTCAATGGGTGACATGTCTGGTGAGTATGCAGGCCAAGGAAGAACTTGAAAATTTTCAGCTTACAGGAATTGTGTACAGATCCTAGTGACATGGGGCAGTGCACTATAATGCTGAACCATGAGGTGATGGCGGCGGATGAATGTTCAAAATAATGGGTCTCAGGATCTCGTCACTGTACCTCTCTGCATTCAAATTGCCATCGATAAAATGCAATTGTGTTCGTTGTCCATAGATTATGTCTGCCCATACCATAACCCCACCGCCACCATGGGGCACTCTGTTGACAACGTTGACATCAGCAAACCGCTCACCCACACGACACCATATACATGGTCTGCGGTTGTGAGGCCAGTTGGACATACTCAATTCTCTAAAATGACGTTGGAGGCGGCTTATGGTAGAGAAATTAACATTCAATTCTCTGGCAACAGCTCTGCTGGACATTCCTGCAGTCAGCATGCCAATTGCGCACTTCCTCAAAACTTGAGACATCTGTGGCATTGTGTTGTGTGACAAAACTGCACATTTTAGATTGGCCTTTTATTGTCCCCAGCACAAGGTGCACCTGTATAATGATCATGCTGTTTAATCAGCTTCTTGATATGCCACACCTGTCAGGTGGATGGATTATCTTGGCAAAGGAGAAATGTTCCCTAACAGGGATGTAAACACATTTCTGCAAAAAATGTAAGCGAAATAAGCTTTTCGTGCATATGGAAAAATTCTGAGATCTTTCATTTCAGCTCATGAAACCTGGGACCAACACTTTACATGTTGCGTTTATATTTTTGTTCAGTACACATTATTTTGGCCAGCTCCTTTTATTATTTTGTATGCGTGTTAATAAATACAAAATTATTTTTAAAAACTCCACGTAGGCCAGAAACTGAAAATATTGCTTTTTTAAAAGCAACTTTTCTGCAATTCTATGCATTTTTTCCATGGGGCTGATGTGCACTTCCATGTGCAGTTTTACAGCAAATTTTCTGAATTCTAGCACATTTTGCCATCGGTTGGAGGCAAACATTTGCAGTTTTTAATATAATAACTGATGATCAATGGACCCCACACAGGTCGGTAATTTGACCATGCTTACAAGTTTAGATAGCTGGCCGCTGTAAGAAAAGAAATGAGCTGACATGGACTAATTGTGTAACTGCTTACGCACAACCAAATTTCTTAATTGCACCTTGTGCATTCTATTGTTCTAACTCTGAACAATAAGTTAAGACCCCGAATAAGTTCCAAATGTTTTTAAGGGGGACTAGGACGAGAATATTCCGTTCCCCCAGCCGAATTAGTGTTGATGATACCGCACAGACTGCCAATAACCAACAGAACATGACAAAAGCATGCAGTATTAAGCCATGGAACGCCTTGATAGGCCAGTGAGTGGCCAAGCCCTCGTCACACCTACAACTTGTTTATTCATTGTGCCACCACTAGCTAATGCGCTCACAATTCCGGCTGTGAAAATAGCACAAATATTTCTGATCCCCCTGACCTATAGTGCTACCGCCAGTGCTTAGATTTACAATTGCTTTAGGTTTGTTAAAATAGAGCTCAGTATGTTATGAACTAAAAAAAGTGGTTTGTGAGGAAACTTATCCATGAATCCTTTGCAATGTTCTCCAGGACTTACAGGATCTTAGCATGTGGTCTGGTGCTGGTGACCAGGACTAGGTGGAGCTCTCCGTCCATCTTGGGGATGTCATCACAGTAAACAGCTTCTCCAGTAGCCTGGCTGATGGCTGAACGGTGCATGATAGGCCGACCTACTGGGTCGTCACCACTCTGGCCTTTCACCACAGCCTGCAAGTGTGAGATTTTAGTCCTGGGTTAACTGAGATTAAGGAAGGGGTAACATGATCAAACCATGATTGTTAATAAGAATTTGTTCTTAAAAAAGGAGAAGTTCTCATTTTTACAAGCAAATTAACATTTTCGATATAAATCGCATGTTATAGAAGGGTCCAGACACTTTTTTTGTTACGATTTTCTGTATTTTTACAATTTACCCCAACCAGCGCTTCACTTCCTCATCCTCGTTATGCAGTACTCTGAAAAAACATGAACAAATACTAAAAAACTAAAACGTCCTTTTAGAAATGTCCCAGTATAATGATGCAGGTTCATTAGGTGCTGTAAACATGAAATGGTACGACTCGAGCCGTTTCCCCTATCCAGCTGTTCCATTCTCCGTATAGCCTGCCGCTAGAAAGGACGGTGAGGTATCGCTCGAGTCGCAACAAAACGGAATACAACGTTCAGAATGACAATGTCACGTGTACAACATGTAAAGACCTGCATCATGTTTCTAAAAGGACGATTTGGGTGTTTTTGGAGCATTTGTTCATGTTGTCAGATCACACGTACTGCACAATGAGGAATAGAGTCACTGGTTGGGTTAGGTGAAATCGCTAAATTCGTCTTCAACCGACTAAAATAAAATAAAATCAAACAGACCTGGAACTCTTGTAGGCTGGGCTGTAGCTGTTTAGGTAGTGGACGTATTCCACTGCTGATCTCTTCTGATAGGTCCTCCTGGATCACATTCTGTACAATGCCAAAAACATATCTATATTTAGAGAAACATTAGCAAATCCAAGTTCCAAATTAAGTAGGCTACCAATTGGGCGAAGAGTGACCCAGTCCATACCATCTCCCAGAGCTTGTGCAACATCTCCAGATTGAACTTGAAGAGGAGGCTGAGAGTTAGGGACCTGCGGAACTCCACCTGCCCACCGGGGTGGGAGGGAGACAGGGATATCTCATCTAAGAGCTGGGTGTAGGCTTCACTCAGCGTCTGCTCATCCCACTTCCTGGAGGGGTGTGTGTTTGGACGTGGGGGGGGGTACAAAACAAGCAAGGATGTAAAACACAGATAATGTAACACAACAAGAACATTACTGAGGAGGGTAACAAGGAAACATATGAATTACAAACAAGTTTAGCTAGCTCTCCTCAAAAGAAAATAGCCCATTAAACAAATCCTAAAAAATTCCCTCTGTACCTTCCGATGACTGCAGCACATGTTTTGGTGGCGCTGACAGTGCATGGCCCTACACCGCCGTAGTAGATACTAAGCTCCTTGACCACGCTGGAACCCTCTGTGAACATGACCCTCATCCCAGTGGTCACCGTGGCCAGGGCGTTCTCCTTACGAGGGGCCTGGCGGAACGCTCGCATGAGCTCTCCCTGCAAACACACATTAGATTTGGAAAAACGTTGTTGTTCGCGCAGTCACAGGATTCAGCTCACCTCAAGGCCAGGAGTTCTTCCTGGTGAGGTCAAATGCATGAGATTCTCAAGAGGTTCTCCATTCCCAAGTGGATTCTTACTGTACCTGTCTAGATACTGGTATGAACACAGACAGGACAATCTCATCCGGTTTGAGAGATGTTTTTCCAAACCCCACAAAGAAATCTTTATTAAGCAGGATTTCCTGTCTTCCCCCTGGAAGAGAACCAATTAACACAATGATTTGTAATAATTCAATACAAAACATGGTTAAATTAGACACGGAATAAATTCAATGAATGAAAATGGTCACTACTGACAACTCACTCTTTGACACCACATTAAGTGTGCAGTTCCCAGCAGCGAACACAGGGTTCAGGTCTGAATTGGGATATGCACTGACAATATTGCCTCCAATGGACTAACACACACAGAAACACACCATAAATATGTTTAACAGTCAAACAAATGCAGAAATACATGTTTACCAGTGATCCCCTGAGGGTAGTTAAGACGTAGAGATTTGGACAGTAATGTGCAACACAGCTGTTAGCCTGGTTCCAGACCTGTTTGTGCTATATAGCCAACAATAACCAAAGGTGCTGGCAAGACCGGACAAACCAGGCTACAATCTGGGACCAGGCTACAAACTTGTTAGTGAATAACAGAAACAGATGACTCATACACACGGCAACGTTACGTATCTGCTGTCCTCCCAGGTTCCCCAGCTGCTGTAGGAGGGATCTGTATATCTCAGTCTTCTCCTCAGGAATCTCCTGGACCAGCCCCTCCAACAGGGCCTTAACCACAGACAGACTGCAGCCAGCCCCGATACACACACCTACAGACACACATGAACAGTTCTGAGAGAGAGAGAGAGAGAGAGACCGGAACCGAGAGAATAAAAACGAGAGAGCTAACCTTGCGGAGTCTTGGTAACCTCGAACAGCTCCTGGACTCTGGTGGGTGATATTATTATGGGATGCCAGGCACCTTTGAACTTGATGTCTGGGCCGATGTTGGTGTTGCCCATGACCAGCGGGGCCTGAGGGTGGCTGGTCTTCAGCTGGATCAGTTCCTCCAGGGACACAGGGGAGACCCACACCATCCTTTCCCCACGGAACAGCTGACTAACCTGGGGCTCCGTCTCTGCCATCAGCTGAGTGGAGAATAGCGGAGGATTGTCAGGATATAAATATCGCTAGGTTATAGACTAACGAGGATATAGACTGTTTTAATGACATTACAGACTATAAGACCTATGAGTCATTCAACGGACAACTCTTATAGCAAAATAACAGTATTTTGCCGATTTGGTGTCAATTAATAATTCTGTCTTGTGTAAAGGTTGTTAATTCAACTATTTTAGACTGAAGAATGATACTTTTTGACTGTTACACAGTGACATACAGTATATGATGAGAGCATATCAAACTGTGTAATTCACTATTTGACCACTAGTACATTGAGTAGCCACTTGTCCCGCTGCCTTACTATGAGTTCTGGGGGGAAGATGAGATCTTGGGTGGGGTCCAGAGGGAGGAGGTCCTCCTGGTCAAACAGCTGTGGTGGAAGCTCCTGGAAGACACAGTCAAGGTCATGTATGCCAACAAACACGTCTCGCTTTTTATAAAACAAGTGTGTTAAATCGGATTAAATGAAGCAATGTCATGGCATTGTGAACTATAACTTTACAGTATCATCAACATTTGTTTAAATTGAACCTTTATTTAACTAGGCAAGTCAGTTAAGAACAAATTCTTATTTACAATGACGGCCTACCCCGGCCAAACCCTAACCATTGGCCAATTGTGCGCCTCCCAATCACGGCCGGTTGTGATACAGAGCATAGACAGAGCAATGGATGCAAGGACTGACCATCCATCCAAATTATCATTTTTAACCATGTTGAGGGTATATAGAGTTTCTTTACATTACTTTGTTTACAAACATTGGAGTAAAACAAGCTTATATTTTGGGCTCTGATGTGGTACGACAGTTGAACTAAGCCCATGAATCATAAGTTATATTTTCAAGAATGAATGGGTACATATCATTCATTTACAAGTCCAAAAATGGATGTAGCAACTGCATATTACCCTTTAATGCATGCCCCTCTTCACACAAAAATATACAAAATAAATATATATATATATATATATATTTTTTTAAAGTTGTACGATTTAGAGCAAAAATAAAATGTCCTCAAGCTTCCAGTAAAGAGATAAAAATACTTCCTATCGGGCTATGGCTGAACCATGCCTCTTTAAGCCTTCAAGTCAGGCAAGAATCTCTTGATTAGGTCACTAGGCGTTGAACTAAGGTTAATATAGTATTTTAACAAGAGGTTCTACATGATTTATTTATGTTTATTCGCTCACTTGCCTCACTTTTCAAAAAAGGAAAATCTGTTAAACATGTCATAAAATGTGTACGGCCTGAATAGAAAGATTCACTCACATTCTCTGATCTCTCCGGAGGCGAATCTCCATTCAAACAACATCCAGCACCATTACCATTGGCTTGACAACAGTTTGATTCCTAAAGATGGATAACAGGATGGATTATGCATTCACTTTACAGACAGTAAATACAAATGCAATGCATGTGTCTTATGTGCAATATAATTTATACCGGACTAAAAGTCTTGCAGCCATCAACAATGGGACGATATCCTGTGCACCGGCACAAATTGCCTCCAAGTGCCACTGTGATGTCCTCCATGTTGGGCTGTGGTTTGTTCCTCAGTAAAGTGTACATGGACATCACCATGCCTGGAGTACAGAACCCACACTGAGACCCGTGGGCCTTAGCTATACGCTCCTGCAAGCACACACAAGCATATAATCCAGTCAGCCACACTGAATGAGAGCTTCACTCATCCATGCGTCGTAGGGCCTACCTGTACTGGGTGCACCCTGGTCTTGGTGTTGCCAATGCCCTCCACAGTGGTGACGGCTGCCCCCTGAAGCTGGCAGACTGGCAGCAGGCAGGCGTTGGCAGAGTAATGGCTAGTAGGTGAAGGTAAACTGGCCTGAGTGGCATTTACATTTTCAATATGAACATAATATATCATTCAAGTATAATAGAGGACATCACAAGAAAACATTGGAGGATAAATGTTGGATTTGTCCATTTATCAGTTTTCTTTCATGGAACTTATGTCCAAAGGGCACCTGCTGCTGCCATCTCATTTTTTATTCATTTTTATTTAACTAGACAAGTCAGTTAAGAAAAAATTCTTATTGACAATGACAGCCTACCAGGGAACAGTGGGTTGGTTAACTGCCTTGTTCAGGGGCAGAACGACAGATTTGTACCTTGTCAGCTCGGGGATTCAATCCAGCAATCTTTCGGTTACTGGCCCAACGCTCTAACCACTGGGATACCTGCCACCCCACAGGAAAGGCCTACTTAAAAGTTACTGTCTCAGTATGCCAATTATAGTATTCATCAACAGTGTAAACTTCATAAAAATCAGTCAATCATATATCCAAATGTTGGATGTTTGTTGAGGGATGAAAGGATACAGGATGGTCTTGGTGCCAGGCTGGTAGCGAGACACCATGACAGTACAGGCTCCACATCCTCCTCCTCCACATCCGTACTTGGTACCAGTCAACCTCACTGGAGTCAGGCACTGTCAAGGACTATAATAGTATATGCCACTCAGCAGACATTTTTATCCAAAGTGACTTACAGTACAGTGAGTGATCGATGGATACATTTTCAGTATGTGATCAATGCAGAAATTCAACCCACAACGCTACCAACTGAGGAGACAATCTGCTTGGGTTAGACAATCTATCAGTATCCATATTTCCACATACCATAACAATAAATGATTCCAAGGGATATATTATACAGCCATAATCAAAGGAAAATACACACTCACAGTGACACGCCCCATGGAACTATCTCTGATAGGCCTTATCATTATTGTCACACCTCAAACTCTGGACTGGCTTGTGTGGTAAACAAAACACACTTATAAAATCAGTGCACCACCCTAGGCTACCCATAAAGTATGGATTTTTATAAGCTACTGATTGTGCAATAAATTGGCTATAGGTTACACAGCATCTGTCCGTTTTTCTTTAGGATAAATATTAATAAGAGTGTAATCACAATGACAACAACAACAATAGTGCACTATATTATTCATTTCAATGTAAATACTTAATTCAATGTTGGTGCGTCACTTCTCATCGATACATCTTCAGCAAGAAAAGGATACACCTCTCTCTGAGGTAAGACAGTAACATAGTCTCTGGGTCTGCATTGTTTTCGGTCACCTGTTTGAAAGTAGGAGAGAAATCGTGTAAAGTACTTGGCATTAGTTTTTTCGGTCATTCTGAGAGAGTTGACCTGAGGCCTACATCCAGTATCTTCGGTACAAACACAGACGACGGGAAGTAATCATTGGTAAACAACATTAGCAGCCATGCAGACAGTTTTGTAGAGGAACAGTAGGCTAAAGTTCGGCAATGTGCAAAATAATCGCAAAGTGCTACAACTTGAAACCAACATACAGCTAATGCACAATAGAATAATACAGTCAATTATTTACCTTTTTACCGTTGACATAGAAACACAAGCAGTCGGTTTCTTTATTCTCACTCATTTTCCTCTCATTTGCGCATTAAAGTCCAGTGTTGACTGTTTTTGCGACCACTCAATAAATTCCCCAGTGACCTCACACGCCTCCTTGACGAAAGCAAATTCAGCTGCTTTCCTGCCAGTTTTGTAGAACTTTTCACCTAGTGGTTGATATACAACAGTCCCCTAAACCAGTTGATAATTACTGGTTTTAAATCGATACGGTAGTCAGAGGAGAGAGTACATTTGGAGTGCCATAGTCTACTGTAAATTGACTCCACCTCCCAATGTCAATGTTATGTAACAACAAAGTTGAAACCTCTTAATTCAATCAACACTAACCGATAGTGTCCCGATACAGGATTAATACAATTCAATGAATGACATCTTGGTATCGTAACGTGCCCTAAATGGAAAAATAACCTATTAAATGTTGTTTTCTTCGCATAATTTTGACCAAAGAGAATGAAACTATGCATTTCTAACCAGAGGGTGGCACTAGAACCTAACCTACATAAATCCTCTCAACAAAATCATTGTTAATCACTTGTTAGGCTACCAAATTGATTGATCGAGCTGACAAGGTAAAAATCTGTCGTTTTGGCCCTGAACAAGGCAGTTAACCCACTGTTCCTAGGCCGTCATTGCAAATAAGATTTTGTTCTTAAGTGACTTGCCTAGTTAAATAAAGTTAAAATAAAAATAAATATAAAGCTGACATTTATAATATACAACAATTGCCCTTTGAGTAATTTTCTTTCTGAGACCATGCCAAATCATAATGTGATGGGCAGTAAAAAAAGTAGAATAAATCATTTTCAATATCATGATGTTGTTTGTGGAGTGTTGTTTTGATTTCATAGAGGCATGGTTAGGGTTAAATGTATTCTGCCCATGTGCACTACATTCCACACTCTCAGAGGAAGACTGATAGATAGCCTTTTTGGGTGTTGGCAGGACACCTTGTTCTCTCTCTCTCTCTCTCTCTCTCTCTCTCTCTCTCTCTCTCTCTCTCTCTCTCTCTCTCTCTCTCTCTGTGTCTCTGTGTCTCTCTCTCTCTCTGTGTCTCTCTCTCTGTCTCTCTCTCTCTCTCTCTCTGTGTGTCTCTCTCTGTGTCTCTCTCTCTGTGTCTCTCTCTCTGTGTCTCTCTCTCTCTCTCTCTGTGTCTCTCTCTCTGTGTGTCTCTCTCTCTCTCTCTCCCTCTCTCTCTCTCTCTCTCTCTCTCTCTCTCTCTGTGTCTCTCTCGCTGTGTCTCTCTCTCTCTCTCTCTCTCTCTCTCTGTGTCTCTCTCTCTCTCTGTCTCTCTCTGTGTCTCTCTCTGTCTCTCTCTGTGTCTCTCTCTCTCTTTCTCTCTGTCTCTCTCTCTCTGTGTCTCTTCAGCAGCACATTGTCTCCCAGTCAGACAGGCTGACCTAGACTGTGCTTCCTGTCTGTGGGCTGTTGTTCCGTTGCCAGGTCCCTCTCTGCTGCTCTGTAGGACAGGTCTGTCCCAGGGGACTGAGAATGAGAAATGCACTGAGAGCACTTTCACAAGAAAATGGTGTCTAATAATTCTGTATGACAAGACACAGAAATTAGTATTAATGAATGAATCTATTAATTCATTAAAGTGACCCCATTGAGTTCATGACTTCGTGTACCAGGGGTTACTGTAGATAAGCCCCAAACCATACATACAATTAGCATGTCAGCTGAATATGAGCTTCTTCTGGATTGTTTGTGTGAATAGGGAGATAGAATAATGTAATGGTATGATAGGTACCACATCAGTGTGCTTTTCCCTTTTCCCCTCAGGGGTTCACATTGATGTTATTCCTTTATTATGATACTGGATGTCCCCTACCTAAAACAACATCAGTGTACATACAGTACAGTCTAGCTTCTGTCTTTGGTTACTCAGCTAGGAGATCTGAGTGATTTCAGTCGTGCTGCCGGGTCTAATGTGGTGTCTTACATGCTGTTTCAACAGTCAACTTTGAAGATAGGATCAGGACTGCAGAACACACTTACATAATGCTCAGACGACTAGAGCACAGTCAGACGGATTTACGTTCTCAGCTCGTTTCTAATTCAGTCTGACTTCCCCAAGAGGTTGAGTGAACAACATGACTCTGAATTTGACTTGAAAACCTCTTTCCTTCATTTCTTTCCCTCACTCGAGAAGCAAACCCTCTCAGGAATCCAGACTGGGGAATTTAACCCATTGGTGTTACTAGTCAGCCAAACTCTGGAGTTGAAATGAAGATGAAACATGATTTAAATGAAGGGGAGACTTACATCAAAATAACCATTAAAGCAATGTTAAGTGGTGAAGGACAGGGCAGACACTTTAGGGTGCTGAGTGAGTAGTGGTGGTGGGGCACCACCATGGATGCCCAGTGGGACTACGCTTCATGTTTATGGATGAGCCCCAGACTGCAACTGGCTCCCTGCTGGGCCCCTGCTGGGGAATGATCATGGGCAGCGTGCCTCCTGGAGCGCTCATCACAGTGCTGCTAATGCAGGGTGCTGTAAGGCTGTGGAAGGCTGCTCTCCTCTGGGATGACTGGGATTAGCCTAGCATACATAGGCATACTGGGATTAGTACTCGACTGCTCATGTTGTGTCTCGCCCACTGTGTCCGTTTGTGTCTCTCTCAACCTCAGTTCAAACATCTACTTTTCTAACTTAAAAGCTATATGTACGGTTTCTCTCAGGCTGGCGGTGGTGTTCAAGTGTATGGCATAGGTCCCTGTATTGTAGTCATGCCCCTGTGGATCAGTGTCGCGGAAACGTTACAACCCATCACCCTGGCATAGATGTTTCCTCCTTCCATTACCTCATCACTCCTTCCAGATCCCCATCTGCTCCCCATTCCACCACATATTTATGTATGTATGGTCTTAGCTTCTCTCCCAGGGTGAAACAGCTGCACATCCAACGAGACACAGATCTGGGCTGCGTTCAGTACGCAAACACGTAGTGGAACATTGAAATAAAATGGAGCACTGCTGTACTGAGTGACCAGTTGAAAAAACAGGGAGGTGTTGGGTTGGGTTGGGTTGGGGGTTCAAAATGCGCGGCTGCACTTTAAAGACATCACTCATTGTTTCAAGCCACACCTGCCACACCCACCAAATGGAGCAAATGTACCTCAAAGTCTGTTCAAGAAAAGGACAAGAGCGTTTTGGGGAAACGTGTCCTTCAGCACAAATCGTTACGCAACGTAGCAAACATTCAATCGAATTGAAGGCACCTCAGATCTGCATTACTTACTAATTAAAGCTCTTGCATGTGGCTGGCTAGAGAGCATTCCATTTCCTGCCCTCACTCAAATGTAACTTATAAAGCTTCAGCTGGGGTGAAGGCTGTTAGACTTGACTTTATTTTCAAAGCGTGCAAACAGTGACGCAAAACAGAGGCCTCAGTCGTGGCATTTACAATCACAGAGTCTTTGAGCAGTGCTCTACTACTCGCTCTCTGCTGCTCTTTCTCTCAAATTGTCCCGCGTATTCTCAGTTATGAAGTCTAGGATTCAAGGCTGCAAACAGAAAGTCTACCCTGAGTTATTGAGTCAGAAAGGGAATGAAGATATTGTAAAGTGAGTGAAAGTAGCAAGGGGCAAAACGGTCACTGCCAGGGACCATTTGTAATTAATTTAGATCAGAGGAGAACAGTTTAATGGCAGCAGCCAGCCAGTGTACGAGCATGTTAAATAAGAACTGAAGTGCCCTGAGGATGTGCGCTGTACACAGTGTAATCTCACATGCAGGCAAGAGACCGCTTACACAGTCTGAGATGGAGAGAGAGCGAGAGAAGGATGGAGATAAAATTACCAGTGCTTTGAGACCCTGATCAGACAAGACAGAGAAAGAGAGAGAGTGGTAAATATTATTATTCAAAGAGCTCAGGAGTTTATGATGTAAAAATAAGAGGAAAGCCTGCATGGATATTTCTTTGAAGATTTAATATACCATGAAAAGATCAAAACCACAAAAAAACTCAATAAACCTGCCAGCCCAGAGTATCAAAGCATTCAAGTAGAACCCAGCTGCTATAGGTGTACATACAGTGTCAGTTCCATGTGAGACAACTGTTGATATACAGTACGTACACAAAATTCCTTCACATTGACAATCTGTTCCTGGATCATATTTGGAACATACAAAGTCGTCAACAGTTCTTGCCGATACTTTTTGTGTACTGAAGGAGTGCCTATCATACTGCTACATACTGTAGTTATACTCAGAGCCCTTTACAGAGCTGCGGCTCTTGTTCTACCTGCCCAACCCAAGCCTTTGGTCTTGAGAAGTAACATCTCACCTTGGGAAAGCCTGGAAGCTACATGATCAGAGGGTGAAGTGAATAACAGGGGTGACCAGCAGCAAAGCCCATTAGACCTCTAGGATCAGAGTGATCTAGTAATCTAGTCCAGACGTTGCCCTGCGGCTTTCCCAGTTCTCAGGTCCTTCTCATGGGCCGTCCTATGAGTGTTGCTGTTTGATGTGCGGCTGCAGGTGTTTGCACAGCCTGGTCCTGTGAGCTGTGGGTAGGGCTGGCCTGCAGGGTCTGAGTGGCTCCAGCTGCAGTAGGTACAGTAGCTATCCAGGGTCGTGTTCATTAGGGCACGCCGTAGCAAAACGCTTTGCAATGGAAAGCGAAAAACAAGCGTTTCTTATTGAACAAGTTCAGGTAGTCCCTCCCGGTTTCAGTCGGTTTTGGTGCCTAACGAATACACTCCAGCTCACCTCATCTCAGAGTTACACCCCAAACTGTCTGTTTACACATATTAAAGGGGCTTTAGACGGAGGCTTTAAGGCTCAGCCGCATTAGAAGAGGTCAAGACTGGGCAGCACTGAAAGCTACTTGGCAGTGGTTGGTTGGTTTTGATAAACAATTAGGTGATTCTGGACCACCAACCACCATCCCCATTCTGCATTGTGCAGTGCTCTATCCAGAGAGGTAATAGCTTAATGATAATAGTTAATGGGGGTATGGGGTACTATCTCGTCTCACACTACTAGAGTCAATCACTATTTAATCTCTCTCTCACAGCCTCACTCCAACCCCGCTGGGACTCGTATTGAGTGTGAGTGCACCCAAATCTTGACATACTACCCTCTGAATTACAGTCCTCTGCTGTACAATTAATCTGGGGGAATTCAGCGGTGGTGAGGCTCCAGGCTTGTAGGATGTAAATGACGTGCTTTCAACCCTCCACAGCAACATGGTATCGTTCATAAGGCACAGAGAGTGAAGCTTTTGCAAAAATATAGGCATCACGATAACACTTTGTCTTTCGTTGACATTCATAAAGCTCTTCCCTGATGTATGACGCTAGTCAACTACATTCAAGATGCTGTACTTTGCTTTGTTTTCTTAACATAGCTCTTTTATCTTTCTGTAGTGTTTTTAGTTTTTTTTAACAAAAGATACACAAGTGTGCCCTTCAGACAGAAAAGGGAATTGGCCAAAGAACACTTTAGGGCATTGTGTTGTTGTGACTCCATGCCAGACATAGAATTTTACACGTACCTTAAAATCTTATCTGGGAATGAAAATCCACAAACAATAATGGCTAGAGTGATATTAAAAGTACTTAAGATACCATCTGTTAAATTACAACCACCGTGAAATATAGGAAGCATTAAATCTATATAGATTTGAAAGGGTTATTAAAATAGAAGCTCATGTGTGCTCACTTGTTTCATGTCTCGCAATGGAATGATCAGCAATAGGATGAAGGGAACAAACAGAAAAGACAGACAGAACATTGAGGATCAAAAGCTTATAGGCCTACCCGAAGACCACATTGCACCCATATGCAAACACATACACTCTGGATCTGCAGTCAATCAGTTATTATTGGATCCCACCTCTCTGCATATGGTGAGCTTATGGTGGTTGCTGTGGTTACACTCTCTTCCCCGTTCGCTTACCTCAGCCCTCAGAGCTGGTTGCTGTAATAGTATCATTCCCACTGTGTTGGTGTGAAGGGGAAGCATATCCCAGACTCCTCTCTGCCTACGTAAAGGCATTTGGTGGCAGCAAACAGGGGTGTGTTTGTGTGTGTGTGTGTGCGTGCGTGCTTATGCGTTTGTGTGTGTGTAGTCTAACCCAGGGGGTTCATTCATTTTCTGAAGGGATGCCAGTCTTCCTCATCCTGCAGCACTCTGCCTGCCGAATACCTGTAATTGAATTTACCTTTGGGCAGCAAAGCCCAGCAGCTGTAGTTTATCTGACGCTGTAGATACTCCGTTTCCATTGACTTACTGCTCGCCGTGTCCCTGCAGAGAGGTGGGTGTGCTGCACCCTCAGGCATCCTTCTACTGCTGTGTGTGTGTATTCTCTTCCGATCCACTTGTCTTCGATTTCAAATGATGTAAAACGATCACGAGCCTCCCTCCCAACTTCCACATTTCTCATGTTTCTGTGCCGTCTCATGAACGGCTGCCCTTTTTTGAACGACTATTACGTTCCATCCCTGCAAATCGGATTTCCGTTGAGCATATACGTGCAAAGCTCCTCTTTATTCATCCCTAGCCTTCCTTTAGTGTCACATCAGAAATAATTGACAAAGACAGGGAGAGCGAGAGGGAGAGAAACAGGCTACCACCGACGCAGCAGGGGTAATAAACACATCTTAAGCTCTTCCTGTTGAAGGATTTCTTTCCTCCCTTTCATGTGAAAGAGGAGGATAGAGACCCATCTACAGTGTAGCATACAGTCAGGTCCATAAATATTTGGACATTGACCAGGTTATTATTATTTTAGCTGTCTACCACAGCATATTGAAATGAAATATTTAATTTGAGGGTATTTACATCCAAATCTGGTTAACGGTGTAGGAATTACAACACTTTTTATATGTGGTCCCCCCCTTTTTAAGGGACCAAAAGTAATTGGACAATTGGCTGCTCAGCTGTTCCATAGCCAGGTGTGTGTTATTCCCTCATCAGTTCATTTACGAGTAAGCAGATTAAAGGTCTAGAGTTGATTTCAAGTGTGGCATTTGCATTCGGGAATCTGTTGCTGTTAACCCTCAATATGAAGTCCAAAGAGCTGTCACTGCCAGTTAAGCAAGCCATCATTAGGTTGTAAAATCTAAGCTAACCCATCAGAGAGACAGCAAAAACATTAGGTTTGGCCAAATCAACTATTTGGTACATTCTTAAAGAGAAAGAACACACTGGTGAGCTCAGGAACACCAAAAGGCCTGGAAGACCAACGGAAAACAACTGTGGTGGATAACAGAAGAATTCTTTCCCTGGTGAAGAAAAACCCCTTCACAACAGTTGGCCAGATCAAGAACACCCTCCAGGAGTTAGGCGTATCTGTGTCAAAGTCAACAATCAAGAGAAGACTTCACCAGAGTAAATACAGAGGGTTTACCACAAGATGTAAACCATTGGTAAGCCTCAAAAATAGGAAGTTCAGATTAGTTTGCCAAAAAAACGTCTAAAAAAGCCTGTACAGTTCTGGAACAACATCCTATAGACAGATGAGACAAAGATCGACTTGTACCAGAATGATGGGGAGAGAAGAGTATGGAGAAGGGAAGGAACTGCTCATGATCCGAAGCATACCACCTCATCTGTGAAACATGGTGGAGGTAGGGTTATGGTGTGGTCATGTATGGCTGCCAATGGAACTGGTTCCCTTGGTATTATTGATGCTGTGACTGCTGACAAAAGTAGCAGGATGAATCCTGAAGTGTTTAGGGCTATATTATCTGCTCAGATTCAGCCAAATGCTTCAAAACTCATTGGAAGGCGAAAGCAACCCAATACTTTTTTAAGGCAAATAAGTGGAATGTTCTGCAATGGCCAAAATCATCTGACCTGAATCCAATTGAGCATGCATTTAACTTGCTGAAGGCAAAACTGAAGGCAAAATGCCCCAAGATCATGCAGGAACTGAAGACAGCTGCAGTAAAGGCCTGGCAGAGCATCACCAGGGAAGAAACCCAGCATCTGGTGATGTCTATGGGTTCCAGACTTCAGGCAGTCGATGACTGCAAAGGATTTTCAACCAAGTATTAAAACTCACAATTTTATGATTATGTTATTTTATCCAATTACTTTTGAGCCCCTAAAATTGGGGGGCTATGTATAAAAATACAGTAGTTGTAATTCCTACATGGTTTCTACAATAATTAAAGATGTAAGTCCACACTTAAACCAGACAGTATATTACACTGAGAGTACAGAACATTAGGAACACCTGCTCTTTCCATGACAGACTGTGTAAGGAGTGCGTACTGGCGGCAGAGAAGTCAGGCGCAGGAAAGCAAAGACTGTGTTACAACAGCACAGTTTAATAATAAAAATCACCGTGAACAAAAACAATATATAAAATGGAACAAAACCCCATTGCACACCAGACATAACGTGCACAAGCACTATACAATAAACAATTCCGGACAAGGACATGGGGGAAACGAGAGGGTTAAATACACAACATGTAATTATGGAATTGGAACCAGGTGTGTGGGAAGACAAGACAAAACAAATGGAAAATGAAAGGTGGATCGGCGATGGCTAGAAGGCCAGCGACGCCGACCGCCGAACGCCGCCCGAACAAGGAGAGGGACCGACTTCGGCGGAAGTCGTGACAGACTGACCAGGTGAATCTAGGTGAAAGCTATGATCCATTATTGAGGTCACTTGTTAAATCCACTTCAATCAGTGTAGATGGAGGGGAGGAGACAGGTTAAAGAATCCTTCAGACAATTGAGACATGGATTGTGTATGTGTGCCATTCAGAGGGTAAATGGGAAAGACAAAAGATTTAAGTGCCTTTGAACAGGATATGGTAGTAGGTGCCAGGTTCACCGGTTTGAGTGTGTCAAAAACTGAAACGCTACTGGGCTTTTCACGCTCAACAGTTTCCAGTGAGTATCAAGACTTGTCCACCACCCAAAGGACATCCAGTCAACTTGACACAACTGTGGGAAGCAATGCGGTCAACATGTGCCAGCATCCCTGTGGAACGCTTTCAACACCTTGTGAAGTCCATGCCGCCGCGAATTCAGGTTGTTCTGAGGGGCAAAAGGGGGTGGAACTCTTTCTTGAGGAACGAACTGCTCTCATTATGTAAAAAAATATATAAAAAAAGATTGAGCTAAGCTCAACAATCATCCCTGCTGTTGACAGGGAGCCAAGGGGGTAGCTCTGCTCTGCGCTCACATCTTACATTCCTGCCAAATGACTAGTTAATGCTGGGACCACTGAGACTGAGAAGGGTATTGTATTGACACCTTCTTCCTCTCCTTGCAAAGTCTGATCCACCTGCCTCTAAACATGATATTTGTAAGAGGAGAAAAAAACTGCTTAAATCTGAGTCCCTTGTCCATGTGTCCTGTAATGGAGGTAGATGAGACAAGGTGGCCTTGGTGATCTCGGTGCTAAAAGGCCGGGCTCTGGAGTGGGCATACGTCGTTTGGGAGATGGACGGTCCAGAAGTGCAGTCCTATGAGCGCTTCACCCAACTCTTCCGTGCCATTTTCGACCACTGGGAGGGCCGAGAGAGAGGTGAGAGGGAGGTAGGGCTGAGAGGGAGGTGAGCGTCTCTTCCGTCTACACCAGGGGTCCAGGACAGCATCTGAGTACGCTCTGGATTTCTGGACGATGGCTGCGTCCACTGGCTGGAATGACCAGGGTCCTGTTGATGATTTTCCGCAGCGGGCAACAGGCTGATGTCCAGACCGAGCTGGACTGTCGCGATGAGGACCTCACGCTGGACCAGCTCATCGCCACGGCCATCCACCTGGACAATCTCCTGTGTGCCCGTCGTTGCCCATCCCGGGGATTCGGGTCTCTCCTAGGAACCTCCAACGAGACTGAGCCCATGGAGGGGGGCACGACGCACCTTCCCCAGAGGAATGCCAACGCCGCCATCAACAGGGTCTCTGCTCCTACTGCGGCGAGTCGGACCACCCCTGGGACACCTGTCCCAGAAGGAGAACCAGGCGAGGAAGCTACAGGCCGAGGAACGCTCCTGCACCTTCCCAGGTAGCCGTGGACGTGCCTTGCTCCTCTCTGTCCACCCAACCCGTCCTCATTCCTGTCAATTTCCCGGACTATCCTGGCCCCCCACTAAGTCCTGCCCTAGTGGACTCAGGTTCTGCAGGCAATTTCCTAGGCCGGTCAGTGGCCTTATCATTACGCATTCCTCCCAGTCCATGCCCTAGACAACCGTCCCCTAGGAGCAGGACTGGTGTGCCAGACCACGATTCCCATTTCCCTCACAACCACCATGAACGCATCACTTTCCTCATCTTAGACTCTCCTGCACACCCCGTAGTTTTAGGTTTCCCCTGGTTACAGTTGCATAACCCCAGGATATCGTGGACAGAAAGGAGGTTTGTTGGGTTGGTCGCAGGAGTGTCAGGGGAGGTGTCTCTCTGTGTCTATCTGTGCCACCTCCATGGAATGTCCGGACCAGGCCATCCACGTCCCTATCCTGGAGGAATACCAGGACCTACAGGTGGCTTTTTCAAAGACTCATGCCGCATGCCTGCCCCCTCGTCACCTATGGGACTGCACTGTCGACCTGCAAAAGAGTTGCCTCTCATACCCACTATGATCGAACAGATGCACGGTGCTCAGTACTTTACCAAATTGGATTTACGCAGTGCCTACAACCTGGTGCGCATCAGAGAGGGGATGAATGAAAGACCGCCTTCAGCACCGGCCACTATGAATACAGGGTAATTCCCTACGGCATGACAAATGCACCCTTGGTGTTTCAATCCTTCATTAACAAGGTGTTTGGAGACATGTAGTGGTGTACATAAACGACATCTTGGTGTACTCCACTACACCCGAGCAACATTTCTCTCATGTCAGGTCTGTTTTGGAGAGGCATCATTGTTTTGAAGAGGCTGACAGGGCGGTCTCCTTCCTGGGCTATTGGATATCCACCACGGGAGTGGAGATGGAAAAGCAGAGGGTCAGTGCAGTACGGTTGTGGACTGTTCCATCCAACATAAAGGCGGTGCAGCGCTTCCTAGGTTTTGCCAACTATTTCAGGCGCTTCATTAGGGGTTTCAGCACAGTGGTGGCCCCTCTCACCTCCCTCCTGAAGGGAGGTCCTAGACAGCTGCGTTGGACTGATGAGGCCAACGAAGCATTCCGTGCGCTCAAGGAACGTTTTACAAACACACCTGTTCTGGCTCATCCTGACCCGTCTCTGCCCTTCATCGTGGAGGTGGACGCCTCTGAGGTTGGAGTAGGGACTGTTCTCTCCCAACGCACTGGATCGTCGCCTAAACTCCATCCATGCGCCTTCTACTCATGGAAGCTGTCTCCCGCGGAGCGGAATTATGACGTGGGGGATCGTGAGTTGCTGGCCGTCAAGAAGGAGCTGAAAACATGGCTGGACCCACTGGCTGGAAGATGCTCAACACCCATTCCTTGTTTGGACGGACCACCGGAACCTAGAGTATATTCGAGCAGCAAGGAGGCTGAACCCGCATCAGGCCAGGTGGGCTCTATTCTTTGCCAGGCTTGATTTTACCCTCTCCTACCGGCCGGGATCTAAGAACGTCAAGGCTGATGCATTGTCCCGGGTGTATGACACAGAGGATCGGAGGGAGAAAGTGACACCCATTATTCCCCTGTTCTGCATTGTGGCTGCTCACTGTCCCGAGGGGCGTACCTACGTGCCCTCTGATGTGCAGGAACGTCTCCTCGCCTGTGTACACACAACACCTGTGTCGGTGAACCTGGGTATAGCCCATACTATCGACTGTCTCTCCGCCAAGTACTGGTGGCCCACCTTGGCCCAGGATGTCCAGGTTTACGTCTCTTCCTGCTCCACCTGCACACAGAGCAAGGGTGGCAAATTCCACCCGCTGCCGGTTCCACAATGACCCTGGTCCTATCTCTCCGTGGACTTTGTCACAGACCTTCCCCCCTCGGAGGGGCACACCACCATTCTAGTTGTTGTGGACCGGTTTTCCAAAGCCTGTCGTTTGATTCCTCTGCCTGGTCTCCCTACGGCCATGCAGACCGCGGAGGCTCTCTTCTCTCACATCTTCCGGCACTACGGGATTACGGAGGACATTGTGTCTGACTGTGGTCCTCAGTTCACCTCCCGTGTCTGGAAGGCCTTCATGGAACGACTGGGGGTCACGGTCAGCCGCACCTCCGGGTACCGTCTCCAATCTAATGGGCAGGTGGAAAGGGTAAATCAGGAACTGGGTAGGTACCTTCGTAGTTAAAGGTCAGGACCGGCCTTTCTAGCTGCTGCCGAACCTGCTGCTGGCAAACACCATTCACTCATCAACCCCGGACTTGTCTCGTCATCATTACACACACCTGGTTCCAATCCCCACTCCATCACTATATACACTCCCTCTGTCATTTGTCTTTGTTGGTCATTGTAAATGTTGCTTGTTTTCCTGAGAGGAATCTCTCCTACTATTTCCTGAGTACTTTGTTATTTTGCACTTTGGGTTTTGTCCCGCTTTTATATATATATATATATATATATATATATAGTGCTTTAATAAATTCAGTAGTTCTAAACCTGCGACTGCCTCTTGCCTACTCCTCTCTACACTTGTGACAGTAGAGAGCTTTTGCAAGTGCAGCTGCATTATGGTGGGCATGGATCTAGGTCTAGGATATGAACTTTCATGTCCGGGGACGTTCTGAGAGAAAGCTTTCCTCCGGCCCATTCCATTTACAACGCACTCACCCAACAGCTGACCTAGACCTAGATGAACAAACTGCTCTATCATTATGTAAAAAAAAAATTATTGAAGAGATAAGCTCAACAATCAACCCATGATTACCATTCCTTAGAATGTGCAGAACCAAAACAGCTCAAAACACTGTATTGTCTAAACTGGGAAGAGTTGAATACTTAAACACCTGAGGTATAACTACCTCAAGGGTCAGATCATTGCAATATTACAATATGTCTGCGGTGGATGAAGTGAAACAACCGGTGGAGTATACACCAATGCAGGATCAATGAATGAGCCAGTTAACTAAATATTCTGAAATAACTTTTACTTTTTTAGAAAAATAAGCTTGAAATGGGCATGGTCTAATTGACTCAACAACATATCTAAGCGTAGCTTTCTCAATGAAGCAGAAAATCTATAGTTATTCCTGATTATTCCTCATTGATCCTGCTTTGTAGTATACCACTTTGATGAAGTACAAAGCCCAGTAAACCGCTGTAGGATCACAGGGTATCTCTTTTTTTTAATCTCTTTTACCCATGCAGTGAATTCCTCTGGAAGGTACAGAACAGACAGTGCTTTCACCAGGCTCCACCTGGATTGTGTGTGTGTGTGGTGGGATTGGTCTATCCTGCTGTTGACAGGGAGCCAAGGAGGTAGCTCTGCTTTGCGCTCACATCTCACATTCCTGCCAAATGACTAGTTAATGCTGGGAGCACTGAGAGGGGGCATTGTACTGACGCCTTCCTGCTCTCTTTGCGAAGTATGATCCACCTGCCTCTAAACATGATATCTGTAAGAGGAGAAAAAGAGAGCTTTTTAGGATATGAACTTTCATGACCGGGGACGTTCTGAGAGAAAGCTTTCCTCTGGCCCATTCCATTTACAATACACTCACCCAACAGCTGACCTAGACAGATATTGGATTGTCACACCCTGATCAGTTTCACCTGTCCTCGTTATTGTCTCCACCCCCTCCAGGTGTCGCTTGTTTCCCCCAGTGTAATTAGCCCTGTGTTTCCTGTCTCTCTGTGCCAGTTTGTCTTGTATGTTTCCAAGTCAACCAGCGGTTTTCCCGTTCTCCTGCTTTTTGCATTCTCCTTTTTCTAGTCCTCCCGGTTTTGACCCTTGCCTGTTTCTGGACTTTGTACCTGCCTGCCTGACCATTCTGCCTGCCTTGACCACGAGCCTGTCTGTCACTCTGTACCTCCTGGACTCTGATCTGGTTTTGACCTTTTTGCCTGTCCACGACCATTCTCTTGCCTACCCCTTTGGATTAATAAACATTGTAAGACTCCCGTGTCTGCATTTGGGTCTCGCCTTGTGCCTTGATATTGGATACCATTTGGACCACATATCTTGTACACAAAAGCAATTATGATACACTACTACCGTGTTCTGTAACTCATCACGCATAAAACAAACTAGGAGGTTGAGTTAGAGTTTTTCTGGATGATTTCAGCTGAGCTCAGGGAAAAATCAACCCAATCCCAAACAAATATCTGATCATATCATATACACTCATGACGTGACAGGACTGTTGGGGGGGAAGGAGAAAGTGTTGACAATGGATTTCTTTCTCTCTCTTACCTTATTTAACTCAGCCTGCCCTTTACAGAATGGGTCCTGAAAGGACTTAGTAATGCCTGTGTTGTGAGTAAGATTGATGGCATCCTGTAAAGGAGAGTTAGGAGTCTCTCCTCTCCTCAGGACTCTTACTGCATCCACTCCCATATGCAGCGAGATTGATGGGTGAATTTGTGGCAGTGAATCAAAGATCAGAAACCACTATGCATATCACAATGCATGTATGCACAGAATGAGTGTCTTGAGGCAGCGTGGCATCAGTTTGAGTCGGATTCATGAATGTTGCCTTATGCTATTAGACCTTGGTGCTGCTCGTACTGCTTAAATGTAGTGGCTACATAGGAAAATGATAACCGGAACTGACACTAACCATGGAATATCTAGATGTCAGAGAATAACAGCTGCAGAGGAGGACTGAGTCCCATATGGCACCCTATTCACACTTTTGTTCAGAGCCCAAAAGTGGGAATATATAGGGAATATAGGGAATAGGGTGCCATTTGGTACTCAAACGAGGTCTCTCTTGTTTCCGTTTTCTGTAAACGGCAGATCCTGTATAACTAAAACCTCTAAAATGCACCAGTCACATATAGCTAAAGGGGCCATACTACAAAAACATGGAGATAACCAACATGTGGTATCAGCACATTTCAACCAGATGACATTGGCCTAGAACACATGTCAAACTCCAGTCCTCAAGGGCTGTGTGTCTGCGGGTTTTTGCTCCTTCCTTGTATGTGACTGATCAACTAAGGTAATTGATTAATTAGGAACTCCCCTCACCTGGTTGTTTAGGTCTTATTTGGACCCAAATTGAAAATAAATAATAAAAACCAGCATACACACGGCCTTCCTGGAATTGAGTTTGACACTTCTGCGGCTTAGACGATAAATCTGACAATTTATGCTAATGCTAAGATACTTGTTGGGCCAGGTCTGTAAAGCATGTGCAATTGTATATCTGATACATCACAAGACAGAACTTTCACAACAGAGAAGAGTACACATTGACTTGGAGATCACATGGACTTCATCACTGATTCTTCAGTCACTTTTTAGCTTGTTTTTCTCGCTCTCCCGTATCACATGTTTTTATTCGCTGCCTCTGAGAAGAGGATTTGCAGCCTTCACCACTACCACCTAATTAAAGGCTCTGTGAAGGATCGTCTCCGTCTCCATTCCCATCTCTGTCTCTGCTACGCTAATAATTAAAATGATAATGAGACATTTTTATAGCTCCGGATAGAATGCAAATGAGGCCCTGTCTCTCTTTCTTTCTGGCTGTCTCTCTGTCCCTCTCTCTCTCTGGCTGTCTCACGCGCGCTCTCTCTCTCTCTCTCTCGCGCTCTCTCTCTGTCAATCTCTCCCTCTCTCTCTGTCTGTCTGTCTTGCTCTTTCTCTCTCTCGCACTCTCTCTCTGTCTCTCTGTCTGTCTGTCTCTCTCTCTGACGCATCTCTCTCTGTGCTACTCCATCTCCCCAGCAATCTAAACTCCCCACAACTGCTGCTTCTCAGAGAGGATCAACAGAGAAACGAGAAACACACCGGCAGCGAGTTACCCTGCGTCTGAACTCTGATTCATCTTGTCTTCAACAGAATTATAGATGAGAATATTAATCAGAGTGATTGCCACCAGAGCCTACTGTGATGTTCAACAGACCCTGGTTCGATCCCGGGCTGTATCACAATCGGCCGTGATCGGAAGTCCCATAGGGCGGCACACAATTGGCCCAGCGTCTTCCGGGTTAGGGGAGGGGTTGGCCGTGGTAGGCCGTCATTGTAAAATAAGAATTTGTTCTTAACTGACTTGCCTAGTTAAATGAAGGTTAAATCAAAATAAAATAAATAAACCTGAGTGTGACCTCTTTAGTGAATTTTTTGTTTCTGCACTTGGAACACTGTTATGCCATAGTATGCTCTGAAGTGCATGGGCAAGATCAGGCTTCATCAGAAAGCCGTGAGAATCTTTGTCTTTCCTCACTTCAACAGTCTTTCCTCACTTCTCTTGCATATGTAACCTACCGTGGCTGTCAAAGCAGACAGTAGCTCCACATAAAAGTGGTCTTTCTTCTCTTTGTGTTAACCCACACTTCAGAGAGAGACAGCCAGGGTTTGGATTCAGTCTGACTGAGCCTCTACAGACAGATGCCATTAAGTCCCTCCCTCTCCTCTCTATAATCTGTTGAGCTGTTGTGGGGAATTCGACAGAGAACTGGCCATAGATCATACTCCTTCTCTCAGACTTGAGTTGTTACAGCTTGTTTACTATGTTAAAACTCGTAAAAGTGTTTCGGAATATAATTATAGCATGCTTCTGTCCCCCTTCGAAACATGCTTCATCAAATGGCCGTCTAATGTCATGCAATTGTTTATGAAGGAGGAAATCTCAGTTATTGTTTGTCCATTCAATGCTCACCTCTATGACCCTCTATAAACCTGAAGAACATTTTATGTCTCCCTATGAACTCTTGGTTCATAACAACTGTCCTTAAAGACCCTGTTTGTTGCTATGTCACATGCTTAGGGTTTGTCACAAGGCAGTTACTCAAAATGTACTTCGCTTACATAACACTGCAGTTGATTTCTATCCTGTCCAAATGGCAAACGGGATTTCAGGCTATACTTTTCTCATTTCTCAATGGTGTATCTGTCTGAAACCCTCTGGCAAACATGGGAAAATCCCAGACCGGTAATGGAACTTACGTAACACGGAAAAATACACAATAAAACATATTGAAAGGACTTTTACATTCTTTTATGCAAATTCTCAAAAGAACGAGGGTCGGAATAGTCACGAGCTTTAGGGCCCTTAGGGTCCTTAATTAGTATGTAGTCTATAAAGGGTTATAACAAGTCAACCAAGTCAATGGCTCTTTGACAGAGTCCAAGTGTCTCCTCTGGCTCTTTTCCTTACACGTTGATCAGCAAATGATTAATGTCTAATGTGAAGATGAAGATGAAGACTTATGGTTTGAGAGATAAAAGAGGAGAGGAATGAGGGGGAAGAGAGTAGTGTTCTATTTGAACAGAGGAATAACGGCATGATCAGGTCCCGAGATGGACAACACATGTGTAGTCCAAGTGACTATAAAGCCTGCACATGTTCACATAAAAAAAACATGTCCTGACTAAACATGTACAACCTGCATGTCAAAACGGCCGTCGTGTTCTCCGAGTGACTATGAAGCTTGCACATGATCACTGAATGATGGCCTGACAGAATGTGTGCAATCTGCTCGTTACTCTATACCATTATGATGCCTTCCTAATCACTGAACCACATGGAAAGGAGAGGCTTAAGCACATTCCCATCCCTATCATCCTTGTTTGCGGAGAATAAAGCAGCCTCAAGCTCAGTGGGGGAAAAAAAGCACAGTCTCTCTTCTCTTTTCGGAACGAGCTCAGCTGATGTCGCTGGAGATGAAAGTCAATGGATTATTCTACTGAAGAAGAAAAAAAACAGAGAGATTTAAATATCCCCACATTCATTCATGACCACCGACATAATCCATAAGAAGAGGTGGCTGAAAAAGCAAGATTATTCAATATTTAAGACCTGGATGGATAAACAAAAGAGAGAGTACAGTATATAAATGTGGCTAAGTAGGTCTGTATTTTACAGTAGGTTAGGAATAAATGAGTGAGAGAGAGAAACAGCAAAACAGCAAGAGTTTTATATGTGAGTGGGCGGGAAATAACGCAGGGAAAACTAGGGCAACAAAATAACACAGTCAATTGGAATGATCTTTTTCTGTAGCTCCCCTGTCTGTCACTGCTTGAGTCAGTGAGAAATAGGTGAGGAAATGTTTTAACATTCGTTTTTGTGACTCTCACTGGAGCTACCTGAGGCGGTTTAATAAATGGCCACTTTTTACCAGCCGTGTACTTGACTATATAGAGAAACATAAAGTATATGCAATTATACTCCTATGGAGTCACTAGAAATACTTACCACCTGATGTAGACCTATTAGAGAAATCAAGCTATTTACATCTACTGAGAAATGCAGTTAAAGATGAAGTAGAAGAAGAGAAAAAAGGGCATCGAGGGCAGAAACTAGTACTCAACTCCAACATCTAACAGGCTCCTTATAGCAGAATAACAACACTCTCCCTGCAGACATACCTCTGGGGCCTTTCACTCTTCACTCCTGAAAGTGAGTGCATCTCCTCTACATGCCCCCATAGATACGTGTTCACTGACATCCCCTTGCTTTGCCCTGCTGTAAGAGCAGGGCAAGGCAAGCCTACCAAGGGGAAATGGCACGGCCGGGATGGAGGATGGAGTCTGTGTGTGTGTGTGTTAGGAGATGAGAGTTAAAAGCCTCTGTGAGAGGCAGTGAAGAGAGTATGGATGACAGGTGAAAGGATGTGAGAGGAGACAGGAGCAGAGTGTGTGCACTTCAGGACGAGTTTGTGGGAGAGAGAGAGGAGAGAGAGAGAGAGAGAGAGAAAGTGTGTAAAAATGTGCACTAGATGTGCACTAGATGGCTGCCTTCACACCCCTCTCACTCAGGTAGGAGTGTAGCAAAGTTGTGTGATGGAATGTGAGGGAAGAGATAGCTCCTGAATATTTCAGGAAGTTAGAATGAGTGCCTGAGTCCAATCCCTAGCTGTGCGGGGTCCCAAATGGCACCCTATTCCCTATAGAGTGCACTACTTCTAACCAGAGCCCTATAGCTCCTAGTCAAAAGTAGTGCACTAAATAGGCAATAGGGTGCTATTTGGGACTCAACCCTGGTATCCTACAGTAGTTTATTCTAGAGGAACCACTCCAATCCAGAATTCCCTTTCATGTTGTATTTAATTGGCTGTGGTGTCTTACTTTAGACTGTAACCCAATAGCTACAGTCCAGGAGGAATAAGCATTTAGTCCACTAATGTTATGGTTGTACATAGTTTTAAATATATTTATTGTGATTGCTATGCCAAATGACAAGCATTGTGTTTTTCAATTGGCATGCATGATTATGAAGGATAACATGTTATTACATTGGTATTTCAATCTAGAAACTTAATAACCCATTGTAAACAACAGCTTCACAACCCAGATGTATATATGAAATTTGAAGATGACAAGAGGGGTTTTAAATGCTGTTTGTGCAAGACATTGCATTACCACCACAATAATAGTGGATATCACTGTGACTGTAATCTTGTAGTATATAATGGCAAACTAAAGAATATCTCTTTGGTTTTCAAAAGAACACATACTATTGTCAACTAAGTCAGGTTAAGAAAGCTATATTACCTCCCTTTGCAACCTGCACAGTACAAAAATGTGTCACGGCCGTCAAAGAGAGGAGACCAAGGCGCAGTGTGGGATGCGTACATACTAATTTATTAAAGAACGAACACTAAACAAACTAACAAAATAACAAACGAAATGTGAAGCTATACAAAAATGAGTGCTGACAGGCAACTACACATAGACAACTACCCACCAATACAGGTGGGAAAAGGCAACCTAAGTATGGTTCTCAATCAGAGACAACGATAGCCAGCTGCCTCTGATTGAGAACCACACCCGGCCAAACACACAGAAATACATATCATAGAAAAAGGACCATAGAATGCCCACCCAAATCACACCCTAACCAAACCAAAATAGAGACATAAAAAGCTCTCTACGGTCAGGGCGTGACAGTACCCCCCCCCAAAGGTGCAGAGCCGCAAAACCTGAACCAATAGTGGAGGGTCTGGGTGGGCATTTCACCGCGGTGGCGGCTCTGGTGTGGGACGTAGACCCCGCTCCACCTCTGGCTTGGCCCACTTAGGTGGCGCCTCTAGAGCGGGGACCCTCGCCGCCGACCCCAGACTGGGGACCCTCATGGTGGGGGCCGGACTGGGCACCCTTGTTGGGAGCTCCGGACTGGAGGGCGTCTCTGGAAGCTCCGGACTGAAGGGCGCCTCTGGAAGCTCCGTACTGAAGGGCGCCTCTGGAAGCTCCGTACTAAAGGTCACCTCTGGAAGCTCCGTACCGAAGGGCGCCGCTGGAGGCTCCGGACCGAAGGGCGTCTCTGGAGGCTCCGAGCTGGAGGCCGTCTCTGGAGGCTCCGGGCTGGGCGCAGGCACAGGACTCACCAGGCTGAGGAGACAAACCGGAGGCCTGGAGCGCAGAGCTAGCACAACTCGTCCTGGCTGGATACCCCCTGTAGCCCGGCAAGTGCGGGGAGCTGGAACAGGCCGCACTGGGCTGTGCTGGCGAACCGGGGACACCGTGCGTAGAGCTGGCGCAGGATAACCCAGGCCGAGGAGACGCACTGGAGACCAGATGCGCTGAGCCGGCACCCTCCGTCCTGGCTGGGTGCCCACTCTAGCCCGGCCGATGCGAGGAGCTGGAATATAGCGCACCGGGCTATGAGTACGCACTGGGGACACCGTGCACATCACCCCGTAGCACGGGGCCTGACCAGTCACATGCTCGCCATGGTAAGCACGGGGAGTTGGCTCAGGTCTCCAACCTGACTCTGCCACACCCCCAAAAAAATCTGGGGCTGCCTCTCGTGCACGCCTCTTTGAGCCAACTCCTCGTAGCGTCGCCGCTCCGCCTTAGCTGCTTCCAGCTCCTCTTTAGGACGGCAATAGTCTCCCGTCTGTGCCCAGGGTCCCTTGCCGTCCAGGATTTCCTCCCATGTCCAACTCTCCAAAAAACGCTGCTCCCTCTTACCACGCTGCGTGGTCTTTTGGAGGTGGGTAGTTCTGTCACGGCCGTCAAAGAGAGGAGACCAAGGCGCAGCGTGGGATGCGTACATACTAATTTATTAAAGAACGAACACTAAACAAACTAACAAAATAACAAATGAACCGTGAAGCTATACAAAAATTAGTGCTGACAGGCAACAACACATAGACAACTACCCACCAATACAGGTGGGAAAAGGCAACCTAAGTATGGTTCTCAATCAGAGACAATGATAGCCAGCTGCCTCTGATTGAGAACCACACCCTGACCAAACCAAAATAGAGACGTAAAAAGCTCTCTACGGTCAGGGCGTGACAAAATGTCCTGTTCATTTTACGGTAACTTACACCCAGCCAGTTGGCTGTAAGTTACTGTAAAAAAGGTATTTTACAGTAATTACTTGGGATTGGTTTAAGCATTGTTGGCTGCTAGCTAATGTGTTTTCATATTACAGCATACAAATATTAAGTTAATTGCAGGATTTGCTGTGATTAATCGCGATTATTTGCAAATTCAGAATTTGCTCAAAGTTAGCTGTAATTTAAGATTTTTTATACATCTTTTTACAAGAATATTGATGTCTTGACTTTGTCTGAAGTAACGGTTGGCAACATTTTGTAAATTGAGGAAGCATACTTTCTTTAACCTCAATGTCAACTTGTTTTTACATGGCTTTGTACATTTTTTATGTTTTCAGTGTATTTTCAACGATTTCAGACAATGTGATTCATTAAAAGGTGCACTAAAATGACAAAACCTCCCAAGGGATGATGCCAACAGGCTGAACAAAATCATCAAGAAGGCTGGATCTATCATCGGCACCCACCAGGAAAATCTAGAGCCCATCCTGGATAATCGGATCCTCAAGAAGCTCAGGCAAAGCGTCAATACAGCACTAAGATCGTATCGTACTACACCGGCTCCGACGATCGTCGGATGTGGCAGGGCTTGCAAACTATTACACACTACAAAGGGAAGCACAGCCGAGAGCGACACGAGCCTACCAGACAAGCTAAATTACATCTATGCTCGCTTCGAGGCAAGTAACACTGAAACATGCATGAGAGGATCAGCTGTTCCGGACGACTGTGTGATCACGCTCTCCGCAGCCGATGTGAGTAAGACCTTTAAACAGGTCAACATTCACAAGGCTGCAGGGCCAGATGGAATACCAGGACGTGTTCTCCGAGCATGCGCTGACCAACTGGCAAGTGTCTTCACTGACATTATCAATCTCTACCTGTCCGAGTCTGTAATACCAACACGTTTCAAGCAGACCACCATAGTCCCTGTGCCCAAGAACACTAAGGTAATCTGCCTAAATGACTACCGGCCCGTAGCACTCAAGTCGGTAGCCATGAAGTGCTTTGAAAGGCTGGTCATGGCTCACATCAAAACCATTATCGCAGAAACCCTAGACCCACTCCAATTTGCATACCGCCCAAACAGATCCACAGATGATGCAATCTCTATTGCACTCCACACTGCCCTTTCACACCTGGACAAAAGGAACACCTATGTGAGAATGCAATTCATTGACTACAGCTCAGGGTTCAACACCATAGTGCCCTCAAAGCTCATCACTAAGCTAAGGACCCTGGGACTAAACACCTCCCTCTGCAACTGGATCCTGGACTTCCTAATGGGCCGCCCCCAGGTGGTAAGGGTAGGTAACAACACATCCGCCACGTTGATCCTCAACACGGGGGCACCTCAGGGGGGGGCGTGCTCCGTCCCCTCCTGTACTCCCTGTTCACTCATGACTGCATGGCCAGGCACGACTCCAACACCATCATCAAGTTTGCTGACGACACAACAGTGGTAGGCCTGATCACCAACAATGACGAGACAGCCTATAGGGAGGGCGTGTGGAGCCAGTACAACAACCTCTCCCTCAATGTGATCAAGACTAAGGAGATGATTGTGGATTACAGGAAAAGGAGGACCGAGCACGTCCCCATTCTCATCGACGGGGCTGTAGTAGAGCAGGTTGAGAGCTTCAAGTTCCTTGGTGTCCATATCACCAACAAACTAACATGGTCCAAGCCCATCAAGACAGTCGTGAAGAGGGCACGACAAAACCTATTCCCCCTCAGGAGACTGAAAAGATTTGGCATGGGTCCTCAGATCCTCAAAAGGTTCTACAGCTGCACCATCGAGAGCATCTTGACTGGTTGCATCACTGCCTGGTATGGCAACTGCTCAGCCTCCGACCACAAGGCACTACAGAGGGTAGTGCGTACATCACTGGGGCCAAGCTTCCTGCCATCCAGGACCTCTATACCAGGCGGTGTCAGAGGAAGGCCCGAAAAATTGTCTCCAGCCACCCTAGTCATAGTGTTCTCTCTGCTACTGCACGGCTTCCAAACAGCTTCTACCCCGAAGCCATAAGACTACTTAACATCTAATCAAATGGCTACCCAGACTGTTTGAATTGTCCCTCCCTCCTGTAATTTTAAAAAGTATTTTTCATTGTTGGTTAAGGGCTTGTAAGCAAGCATTTCACTGTTGTATTCAGTGCATGTGACAAATTATAATTTCATTTGATTTGAGTATAGAGGTCAACACTGGCCACCCACCCGACAGTATCTGCTTGGAGCATCGCAGTGCGATATCAGACAGATTAATTTTACCTAGGTCCAAAATACTGTAGATCGTTTTTACGTTATGCCATGAGACTTTTTAACATGAATTCTTTGTTTTTATATTCATTGATGGGGTGCTGCTATTAGTGTCTGTGTTTCCTTGTTGTGTTTTAATTGTGTGTTTATTGGTGATGTACTCTATGTGTTGGCTGGTGCAATCAAATTTCTCCTCTGGGGGATTAATGAAGTACTATCTTATTTTATATACACTGAGTGTACAAAACATTAGGAACACCTTCCTAATATTGAGTTGCACCCTTTTTGCCCTCACAACAGCCTCAATTCGTTGGGGCATGGACTTTACAAGGTGTCGAAAGCGTTCCACAGGGATGCTGGCCCATGTTAACTCCAATGCTTAAGAAAAAAGAAGAAACCCGCACACTGCTCTTGCTTGTATCACTGCTCTTTATTATTAAGCTTTACGTATCGGCCTCAAGGCCTTCGTCAGAGCTTTTACTCCAATGGCTGGTAGACCATTCTTGATACACGCGGGAAACCCAGCAGCGTTGCAGTTGTTGAAACACTCAAACCGGTGCGCCGGGCACGTTCTACCATACCCCATTCAAAGACACTTAAAAATGTAGTCTTGCCCATTCACACTCTGAATGGCACACATATACAATGCATGTCTCAATTGTCTCAAAGCTTCTCTAACCTGTGGATTTAACAAGTGACATCAATAATGGGTCATAGCTTCCACCTGGGTTCACCTGGTCAGTCTGTCATGGAAAGAGCAGGTGTTCCTAATGTTTTGTGCACTCAGTGTATATACTATGTAGTGCCTTCGGAAAGTAAGACCCCTTGACTTTTTCCACATTTTGTTAGGTTACAGCATAATTCTAAAATGGATTAAATCGTTTTTTTCCCTCATCAATCTAAACACAAAATCCCATAATGACAAAGCAAAAACTGTTTTTTATTTTTGTTTGCAAATTTAGAAGAATAAAATATGTATAAAATATTACATTTACATAAGTATTCAGACCCTTTACTCAGTACTTTGTTGAAGCTCCTTTGGCAGTGATTACAGTCTCGGGTCTTCAAGGATATGACACTACAAGCTTGACACACCTGTATTTGGGAAGTTTCTCCCATTCTTCTCTGCAGATCCTCTCAAGCTCTGTCAGGTTGGATTGGGAGTGTCGCTGCACAGCTATTTTCACGTCTGTCCAGAGATGTTCGATTGCGTTCAAGTCCTGGCTCTGGCTGGGCCACTCGAGGACATTCAGAGATTTGTCCCGAAGCCACTCCTGCATTGTCTTGGCACGTGCTTAGGGTCGTTGTCCTGTTGGAAGGTGAACCTTCGACCCAGTCTGAGGGGCTGAGCGCTCTGGAACAGGTTTTTATCAAGGATCTCTCTGTACTTTGCTCCGTTAATCTTTCCCTCAATCGGGACTAGTCTCAGAGTCCCTGCCGCTGAAAAACATACCCACAGCATGATGCTGCCACCACCATGCTTCACTGTAGGGATGGTGCCAGGTTTCATCCAGACATGACGCTTGGCATTTAGGCCAAAGAGTTCAATATAGGTTTAAACAAACCAGTGAATCTTGTTTCTCATGGTCTGAGAGGCCTTAAGGGGCCATTTGGCAAACTCCAAGCGCGCTGTCATGTGCATTACTGAGGAGTGGCTTCCGTCTGGCCACTCTACAATAACGGCCTGATTGGTAGAGTGCTGCAGAGATGGTTGTCCTTCTGGAAGGTTCTCCCATCTCCACAGAGGAACTCTGGAGCTCTGTCAGAGTGAACATCGAGTTCTTGGTCACCTCCCTGACCAAGGCCCTTCTCCCCTGATTGCTCAGTTTGGCCGGGCGGCCAAGAGTCTTGGTGGTTCCAAACTTCTTCCATTTAAGAATGATGGAGGAGATGTAGAAACATCTCAAGGATGATCAATGGAAACAGGATGCATCTGACCTCAGTTTTGAGTGTCATAGCAAAGGGTCTGAATACTTATATAAATAAAGTATTTCAGTTTTAATTTGTATATATTAGCATATTTTTTAAAATAAAAACCTGTTTTGGCTTTGTCCTCATGGGTTATTGTGTGTAGATTGATGAGGATTTTTAATAATTTTTTTGAATCCATTTTAGAATAAGGCTGTAACGTAACAAAATGTGGAAAAGGTCAAGGGGTCTGAATACTTTCCGAATGCACTGTATATACGGACTTATTGGATCCCTTGATAAAGATGAGCAAAAAAGACTGTATAAAATAAATAATACAAATACTCAGCTTTATTGAATGCTCTTTTTTTTTTACTATATTAATACAATTGCTCAGAGAAAGAGATGTTGTATAACGAGTAATAAAAAAAATCTTTAGAAAAATGGGGGTCGAAATGATTGGATCCCTTGTTTTTCTGAGACCATTCCTCCATACAGAATCTTTCCAGATCCTTGATATCCTTTCGTCTGCTCTTATGCACTGCCCTCGTCAATTCAAACCACATGTTTTCAATGGGGTTCAAGTCTGCAGACTGAGATGGCCATTGCAAAATGTTGATATTGTGGTCAATTAACCATTTCTTTGTAGATTTTGATGTGTGTTTGGGGTTATTATCTTGCTGGAAGATCCAAGTGTCAGCCTCCTGGCAGAGGAAACCAGGTTTTTAGCTAGAATGTCATGGTACTTGGTAAACTCCCCACTGTATATAAAATATTTATGAATATCTGGTCTTTTATATCAATTGCATTTTTAGAGGCCTTATCAAAGGCTTCCAAACTAGCAATGACTACAGTGCAAAACAGACCAAAGGACATGGCAAATACTCAATCATTACTTACTGACACTCCAATCTGTCCCCTATACACATGTAATTGTTGGTACACTACTACAGTACCACATATCAATGAAATGGGTACATCACTCTCACTAACGGGTGCAATACATGCACCCTCTTACAAGGCACGCCTCAAAATATGTTAATGAGACAACAGGTTTTAGGTGCTCCAAAAATACAGTAGGGTACTGTATTCTGTGGAGTGAAATTACAGGACCATTCGAAATACAGCAAGTCTTTACAGTAATTTACTGTTAAACTACTACTGTTCTTTGGCATTTTTTGTATAATTTACCAGTTATGCCTAAAACCAGAGTCCATTGCAATCTATTAATAATTAATACTTTACTATTCAGTTTATTGTATAATACTGAAAATAATAAATACAAAAATCACGGTGTGATATATTTTTGTGTCCCTCCTTTTAAACGCCCCTTTCTTTGAAAGGTAAAGTGTGTGGTTGGTTAGCATGAACTGGTCTGGGACATCCCATCATCACCGGCTCCTGAGTGGCACAGCGGTCTAAGGCACTGCATCTCAGTGCTAGAGGCATCACTACAGACACCCTGGTTTGAATCCAGGCTGTATCACAACCGGCCGTGATTGGGAGTCCCATAGGGCGGTGTACAATTGGCCCAGCGTCGTCCGGGTTTGGCCGGTGTAGGCCGTCATTGTAAATAAGAATTAGTTCTTAACTGACTTGCCTAGTTAAATAAAAATAAAAATCTGCCTAAGTCCATTAGCCTCTGTACCTGAGATGTGACTGTGCGCACACATTTTTTGTCACACTGTATAAGCAGTTTTAAAATGTAAGAATGAATGATGTATTTTGTATACCTCTTCACTTTTTAAATATTCTACCTACTACTAAAAAAAACATCCTATTGTCACGTTCCTGACCTTATTTTCCCTTATTTTGTATTTATTTAGTATGGTCAGGGCGTGAGTTGGGGTGGGTTGTCTATGTGTGTTTTCTATGTTGGGGGTTTTGTGTTCAGTCTGGTATGATTCTCAATCAGAGGCAGCTGTCAATCGTTGTCCCTGATTGAGAATCATACTTAGGCAGCCGGGGTTTCACGTGTGGTTTGTGGGTGTTTGTTCCTTGTTAGTGTTTCGCCACACGGGACTGTCACGGTAGTTTCATTTGTTATTTTGTATCGCATATTGTTTTCGTGTCTATTAAATTACCATGGAAACTAACCACTCTGCATATTGGTCCGATCCTTCTCGCCTCTCCTCGTCCGATGAGGAGGACGACATAGACTATCGTTACACCTATCCAGTTGTATAGATATACTCAGAAAAAGAACAGTTTCAATGCAAATCTATCTGCATTGGACAATCAGCCAACAATCTCCACATTTAAATTACTCAGTCAAATCAAATCAAACACACTTACTAACATACCATTAAGTGTCAATACCTCTCAGGGAAGTAAATAAAAGTGTACAAGTTTTGTTAACAAACATTTTAATTTCGAAAAAAATATGAATGTGTCTTACTGTACATACAGTTTGGTTTTTCTATTGTTGGCTAGTTATTATTCTACCAATAATTATTATATATATATTGTTTTTTTAACCTTTATTTAACTACTACCAATGTAAACGAGGAAGTAGCAACTAGAACAGGCTGAGTATCATGCTATTGAAGTGAGAACACATAGGTTGCGGTCCCAACACTTAAAAGACACACGCTCGTCCACTTGCCTTCGCCTTATGCCCTTGGGGGAATCCCCGTCGCCATCTTGGAGGGCGGTCCAAATGATTAGCCAAGCAAGGGAAGTTTGCAACGTAAGCCCCTCAGCCCTCATTTTTAGTCGGCTTTGCGAGTGTACAATTATGTTCACACCGGGGCCTGAAACTCCCCATAATTGAATTCGCGACGATTGCACATCTAAGAAAAGTCAGCGGAAACTTAAAAACAACATTAATGGAGAAGTCAAAATGAATGCAAATAAATTTGAAATTGTGCTACTAATGCACATGACGGCACAAGCACGTCTCGTAAAAAGTAAATATGTTTTGTTTGGTTATCTTTTAGAAATTGTAGAAATAAAACATTTACCTTCTTCAGAAGTTCCAGCTACAATAGGCAGGCTAACATTAGTTAGCTAATTAATTTTCTAGCTATCATACAGTAGGCGTATATTAATAATTTTATATTTAATATAAGTAGACATGCACTCAAAATTGACTGTAGGGCATATATGAAAACACAATCATTATGTGAAAACACATGGGACCACACAGCCATCATACCGCTCAGGAAGGAGACGCGTTCTGTCCCCTAGAGATGAACGTACTTTGGTGCGAAAAGGGCAAATGAATCCCAGAACAACAGCAAAGGACCTTGTGAAGATGCTGTAGGAAACAGGTACAAAAGTATCTATATCCACAGTAAAACGAGTCCTATATCGACATAACCTGAAAGGCCGCTCAGCAAGGAAGAAACCACTGCTCCAAAACAGCCATAAAAAAGCCAGACTACGGTTGCAACTGCACATGGGGACAAAGATTGTACTTTTTGGAGGAATGTCCTCTGGTCTGATGAAACAAAAATAGAACTGTTTGGCCATAATGACCATCGTTATGTTTGGAGGAAAAAGGGGGATGCTTGCAAGCCGAAGAACACCATCCCAACCGTGAAGCACGGGGGTGGCAGTATCATGTTGTGGGGGTGCTTTGCTGCAAGAGGGACTGGTGCACTTCACAAAATAGATGGCATCATAAGGCAGGAAAACGATGTAGATATATTGAAGCAACATCTCAAGACATCAGTCAGGAAGTTAAAGCTTGGTCGCAAATGGGTCTTCCAAATGGACAATGCATACTTCCATAGTTCCAAGCATACTTCCAAAGTTGTGGAAAAATGGCTTAAAGACAACAAAGTCAAGGTATTCGAGTGGCCATCACAAAGCCCTGACCTCAATCCTACAGAAAATGTGTGGGCAGAACTGAAAAAGCGTGTGCGAGCAAGGAGGCCTACAAACCTGACTCAGTTACACCAGCTCTGTCAGGAGGAATGGGCCACAGTTCACCCAACTTATTGTGGGAAGCTTGTGGAAGGCTACCCGAAATGTTTGACCCAAGTTAAACAATTTAAAGGCAATGGTACCAAATACTAATTGAGTGTATGTAAACTTCTGACCCACTGGGAATGTGATGAAATAAATAAAAGCTGAAATAAATCACTCTCTACTATTATCCTGACATTTCACATTCTTAAAATAAAGTGGTGATCCTAACTGACCTAAAACAGGGAATGTTTACTAGGATTAAATGTCAGGAATTGTGATAAACTGAGTTTAAATGTATTTGGCTAAGGTGTATGTAACGTCCGACTTCAACTGTATGTTTAAATTTATCTTGCAACTCTCGCGTACGCAACGCGAGTCGTGTGGTCAGTGTAACGGATGTGAAATGGCTAGCTAGTTAGCGGGTACGCGCTAATAGCGTTTCAATCAGTTACGTCACTTGCTCTGAAACCTAGAAGTAGTGTTTCCCCTTGCTCTGCAAGGGCCGCGGCCTTTGTGGAGCGATGGGTAATGACGCTTTGTGGGTGTCAGTTGTTGATGTGTGCAGAGGGTCCCTGGTTCGCGCCCGTGTCGGGGCGAGGGGACGGTCTAAAGTTATACTGTTACATCAACACGGAACTCAATCCGACTGCGTGCATGCGCCATCGTGCATAAATTTCCCCCCACACCAAACACGATCACGATACACAGGTTAAAATATCAAAACAAACTCTGAACAAATTACATTAATTTGGGGACAGGTTGAAAAGCATTAAACATTTATGTTAATTTTGCTAGCTAATTTGTCCTATTTAGCTAGCTTGCTGTCGCTAGCTAATTTGTCCTGGGATATAAAGATTGAGTTGTTATTTTACCTGAAATGCACAAGGTCCTCTACTCTGACAATTAATCCACACATAAACCGGTCAACCGAATCATTTCTAGTCATCTCTCCTTCTTCTAGGCTTTTTCTTCTATGGACTTTATATGGCGATTGGCAACTTTCATAAATTAGGTGTATTACCGCCACTGACCTCGTACGTCTTTCAGTCACCCATATGGGTATAACCAATGAGGAGATGGCACGTGGGTACCTGCTTCTATAAACCAATGAGGAGATGGGAGAGGCAGGACTTGCAGCGTGATCTGTGTCACAAATAGAACTGACTTCTATTTTAGCCCTTGGCAACGCAGATGCTCGTTGGCGTGCGCAAGCAGTGTGGGTGCAATAATGGAATAATATAGATTTTTACATTTATTTTTTGCAATGCACGCGAGCGGTGTAGTCAGCCTGTAAGGCGAAAGTAAGTGAACGAGGGTGTGTCTTTTAAGTGTTTGGACTGCAGTCTCAAACTTTCTGAGTGTGGGCTAATGACTGTTTCATTAAAATTACACTATAGTGGCCTGGAAATCCGATGATATTACTAAAGACAAATAATTAGTAGAAAACAACTTTGCCATCATTATGATGTCGTCAAGTTTACTTGAGAGAGATGGCAATGTTGCCGTGAGATTGCAAAGTTTTTCAGAAATAGGTAACTTAACAATGCTAATGTTAGCTAGCAAAAATGTTGCACTCTCCCCTCAATCTTAGCTAGCTAAAGTTATACTGCATCTAAAGTCAATCTGGCGACATAACAATAATGACAAAAGCGTGTCCTACTAATTATTAGCCTCCTTTCGGAATGTCATCGTGTTTCCAAGCCACAGTAATGCACTTCAGACTAAATCTTCATCGGCACTTATTGACACTGCATTAAGTAGAATGGGCATCAGTCATGAAACAAACGTTCAAGATAATATTGTGATGAAACGTGCAAAATATGAATAGCCTTCTTTATTTGAAAGACACCTTAAACCCAAAGTAGGCTATTGTATTCTACTATAAAACAGCACTGCTTGCCCAGTTAGAACGAAATGGACGGTCTCTCTCAAAATCCGTTAGTAACATAAACAGAGCGTGCAAAGTGGAAAAATAAAATTATAAGCACATTTATATTGACTAATGACGTTCATTCCAATCAGGAAATAATATGGGCTACTCCAGTCTGTCAAAAAGTGCTGTGTAGGCCATTCACTCTTCAGGAGAAAAAAAGTATTGACAAGAAAATACTGTGACGCAGCAACAAACAGGTACCACCAGCCTGTCAAGGACATTTCTGATAGCAAGAGGCAAGCTTTTATTTTCCTCCCTCTGTGTGATTGAATGTAACAGCACAGCTAAAAGTGACGAACTTCACCAATAACTCCAAAGCTATACCGTGTATCATAATAAACCACTGCAAGTGTAACAGTCTGCATAACAAGAATCACCTGACATGCCGACTATAGCAAAAGTCATGGTACAGCTCAGAAGATAGCGGTCAACTTCACAGTAATGACTTTTTATCTCTTTTTCTTTTGTTTCAATGATTTCCTTCGTTTCACAATCATTTCATACAGTTTATCCATGCCTTCATGGAGCCCTTCACCTATGATGGCACATGCAGGCTGGACATGGTAAGTGGTAGAAGGGCTGAGCTCATGCAGTGCCAGTTGCTTCTCAATCTCATGGACAGGTAGAGACTTGGGCAAGTCCTGCTTATTGGCTATCACCAGTAGTGGAGTCCCTTGGTTTTCTGCGAATTTGGTCACCTTATGCAGTTCTGTTTTGGCTTCCTCTAGTCTGTCCACGTCCACTGAGTCCACTACGTAAATAATGCCATCCGTGCACCTACTGTACGATTTCCATAACGGTCTTAGCTTCTCCTGTCCCCCGACGTCCCAAAAATGACAACTAATCCCTTTGGCGGTACCGTTACTCAGTTTTATCCTCTCGGTGTTAAATCCGATTGTGGGAACAGTGTTCACAAATTCGTTGAATTTCAGGCGGTACAGGACAGTCGTTTTACCGGCAGAATCTAAACCCAGCATTACAATGTGCAGGGACTGAAAAGCAGCTATGTTAGAAAAACTGTTACCCATTTTACGCACTAGTGAATGAGAAGTCCAATAAGAGGGACCTGCTTTATGCTAAGCATACACATAGGCTATAGCTTTCTGAGATCTATATGAAAAAAGTAATTGTTGTTCCATCTTCTGCTATTGCGTTCTGCAAGCACGCATTTCTCAAGGTAGACAACATGTATGTATTGTAGACGAGCACAATTAAGTACTATCTGAAATTGTTATTGTCATCAGTCCCCCTTGGTCTATCAATAAATGCTGCGATGAGATGCAGTCACCTCTGGCACGTTGTCTCCCGTCGCATACAGCTGCAGCCAACAAATGCTATTCAATAATCGGATGCTGCCTAACAATCCACCACGGGTTGTTGTATTAACATCTCACCTTGACATGAATTAATATGCAAATGCTGACCTTCTCTGAAGAGGCCAGGTAGCCTAAATTCAGAAAATCTCTGTTATCAGCGAAAAAAATAACATCCTGAAGCCCAGCGCTGTGGACAGACTGTTGGTTCACAAGGTTGCCACAGGGGTTACCATTCAGCGTTGCGCACACATATTAGTCTACTACACTAGGAGACTCCGCCTTCGCGTAGCAGACAAATCAGGAATGTTATAGACTTCAGTATGGAGGGGCGAAACTTCACATTACCCGTGCCACATGTGCATAGCGGCAAGCAAACTGCACTAAGGGTCAATAGTGAAACGAAATTTCAAGGTTACAAAACTTTGTACAGTGTTATATTTATTTATTAAAATACATTGCTGGCACCTATGTAAAGCTATGACATGCAAATAAAGATACAAATGAAGAATAGACCTATGACATGACATGAATACTGCACCATAATTGAGGAGGTGGAGTTTAGACACACATTTTTACCAGGTGTTTTTCTCAGTTATTTTTTACAGGTAGGCCTATTGCCTTTTTTTACGACCCATGGCAAGTTACATTTATATCACATTACAAAAAAATGCATGTGCTGCAAAGATTCACCACTAGATGTCAGGACAACTCCCCAGCAGGCTTCCATAGCAAACCAAGTGGCAGGGCTGCCGTTTTATTTTTTATTTTATTTTATTTCACTTTTATTTAACCAGGTAGGCGAGTTGAGAACAAGTTCTCATTTGCAACTGCGACCTGGCCAAGATAAAGCATAGCAATTCGACACATACAACAACACAGAGTTACACATGGAATAAACAAAACATACAGTCAATAATACAGTAGAAAAATAAGTCTATATACAATGTGAGCAAATGAGGTGAGATAAGGGAGGTAAAGGCAAAAAAAAAAGCCCATGGTGGCGAAGTAAATACAATATAGCAAGTAAAACACTGGAATGGTAGATTTGCAGTAGAAGAATGTGCAAAGTAGAAATGTAAATAATGGGGTGCAAAGGAGCAAAATAAATAAATACAGTAGGGGAAGAGGGTAGTTGTTTGGGCTAAATTATAGATAGGCTATGTACAGGTGCAGTGATCTGTGAGCTGCTCTGACAGCTGGTGCTTAAAGCTAGTGACGGAGATAAGTGTTTCCAGCTTCAGAGGTTTTTGCAGTTCGTTCCAGTCATTGGCAGCAGAGAACTGGAAGGAAAGACGACCAAAGGAGGAATTGGGTTTGGAGGTGACCAGTGAGAATTACCTGCTGGAGCACGTGCTACGAGTGTGTGCTGCTATGGTGACCAGTGAGCTGAGATAAGGCGGGGCTTTACCTAGCAGAGACTTGTAGATAACCTGTAGCCAGTGGGTTTGGCGACGAGTATGAAGCGAGGGCCAACCAACGAGAGCGTACAGGTCGCAATGGTGGGTAGTGTATGGGGCTTTGGTGACAAAACGGATGGCACTGTGATAGACTGCATCCAGTTTGTTGAGTAGAGTGTTGGAGGCTATTTTATAGATGACATCACCGAAGTCGAGGATCGGTAGGATGGTCAGTTTTACGAGGGTATGTTTGGCAGCATGAGTGAAGGATGCTTTGTTGCGATATAGGAAGCCGATTCTAGATTTAATTTTGGATTGGAAATGCTTAATGTGAGTCTGGAAGGAGAGTTTACTGTCTAACCAGACACCAAGGTATTTGTAGTTGTCCACGTATTCTAAGTCAGAACCATCCAGAGTAGTGATGCTGGATGGGCGGGCAGGTGCGGGCAGCGATCGGTTGAACAGCATGCGTTTAGTTTTACTTGCATTTAAGAGCAGTTGGAGGCCACGGAAGGAGAGTTGTATGGCATTGAAGCTCGTCTGGAGGGTTGTTAACACAGTGTCCAAAGAGGGGCCAGAAGTATACAGAATGGTGTCGTCTGCGTCGAGGTGTATCAGAGAATCACCAGCATTGTGTGGGCCTTTAATGTAACAGCCTGCCTTAGGGGTTATTAACTAAGCACCTAATTAATATTTTGTCCATTTATCACAGTTCAGCCAGAGCTGCATTTTATTTTCTGATCAGCCTTTCCTAATCATATATGAGGCTATTTAGGGTAGGACTATTAGTGAATGCCTATGCTTTGTAACTAAATAGTTTATGCATAAATACACACACTGCAACATATAGACTTGTTGGCCAAAAGGCTATATATTTTGTTTATTCCTACAAAAACGTTTTTTCCCCAAAGAAGCAAACTAATTATACAACTCAAGGAGGGAGAGGGAGGGAGGGAGGGAGGGAGGGAGGGAGGGAGAGAGAGAGAGAGAGAGAGAGAGAGAGAGAGAGAGAGAGAGAGAGAGAGAGAGAGAGAGAGAGAGAGAGAGAGAGAGAGAGAGAGAGAGAGAGAGAGAGAGAGAGAGAGAGAGAGAGAGAGAGAGAGAGAGAGAGAGAGAGAGAGAGAGAGAGAGAGAGAGAGAGAGAGAGAGAGAGAGAGAGAGAGAGAGACTGTGCAACCTGACTCAACAGGGCCGTGTTCCCCACAAGTGGCTTTTTATCCTTGCGTGGCTCATTGATGCAGCTTGTGGTGGGAGCTGGGATCAATAAAATTAAGAAAGAAAGCTGAGGCTCATCACAAATCAACACATTGCAAATAATGTTGCCCTATCCAGCTCCCTAAAGGAAGACAAAGGAGTCTCTCCCTCTCTCTCTCCCTCTCTCTCTCTCTCTCTCTCTCTCTCTCCGTGTGAAATGTCACTTCTTTATTGGTGTTTAACCAGTCCTACTGCCTGACACCTGAGACATCCTTCCAGCCAGGCTAGCTCATGCATTTTACATTAGCTCTGATGTAAAGTGCTTCATTGGCATGAAGAGCTATCAGCAACATTGATTTCCTTCCAGTTCTCTCAGTTTGCGTCTCAACTGGCTGTCTTTTCCCTATATAGTGCACAACTTTTTACCAGAGCCCCATTGGATGTGGTAAAAAGTAGGGCACTATGTGGGGAATAGGGTGCCATTTGGGATGCAGAGGTGACTTTGTTAGTTTTTGTTAGTTTTAGAAGAACATTTGGTGCCAAACAAAGTGATTTTAGTAGCCTACGGTTTCTGTATATTACACCTGAATGCCTGATTAACAGCTAAATGAGGATACATTTAATGTTCTAACTTCTGCTCTATCTAGTTCTACGTTCAGCGAGGTTTGACATTTCTCCTTCCCTGAAATCGACCCCACACACTCAGAAGTCCCTTCACTTTGTCTTCCACTCCATTTCCAGTGTACCTGGTACTGCCTCTGCTATGGTCCAGCGGACACAGCCTGCCTGCAGAGGAGAGGGTACACTACAGGTGGACGGAGAAACAGTGCTGAAACACTGCTGCTATTTTCAGTAGGGAAACCGGAGTAAAATGGACACCACACACACACACACAGACACATACGCAAACATGCACACACACACAAGCACGCACGCATGCATGCACAGAAACACACACACACACAAGCTGTTGTGAAGCATGATTTGCATATCATCTTTAACCCAAAATGTAGTTAACAGGGAAAAATGTACTTTATTCTATTCTATACTATTCTATTAAATTATATTTGTTTATAGATTAAGTCAAACGGGGCAGCCTGTCACCTACACACAATTTCTTAGAGGAGCTTGAAATGGTGTGTGGATTAGAATAATATACATATTGAAATGGTGTGTGGATTAGAATAATATACATATTGAAATGGAAAGCAGAACACGCAACACATCTGAACACATGGGACCCATTCTGTTGCTAGGCACTGGCAGTTTCAAGAGCCTTGAAGTGTCCCTGAGACGAAAGGAAACGTGTCAAGGTATAGACACAAGGATACATTCAATGGAGAATAGTAACACCCAGTAGACTTAGTTTTGAGCTCAGACTTAAGCAACGATAAAGGTTAAAACCATAGAGATACAATGCAATACAATGCAATTTCATTCTGTGGCTAAAACACAGAACAGCCTATTTTTAATTTAAATTTAAATTCATACTTTTTTTAAAGGGGTGGATCAGCTTTAATATAGCGGAAAGATTGTTGCTTCCATCAATGTAGTTGTCTGCATCATTTCCAATCCCCCATATATGACATAAACATGAATATATATATATATATACACATATATACATACATACACATACATATATACAGACATGCATATACAGTACATACTTTTTTTAGAATATACCTTTATTATTCCCCGCAAACCCTGCCACCCTCCCCCCAATTGGAGTAAACTAATAAACAATAACACTTAGGCTTCTACCTTCAGTTTATACATCTTATACACATTTTACAGACACAATCTATTTTACAATAGTTATATTTTGTTTGTTTTTAGTCCTTCCTCTATTTACTACTGTATATACATTTTAAGGACCCTGTATGTTTGCATTGGTTATCTTGTTGTTATTAGTCCCACCCTTCAGCTCCATTCAACTCATCGCATCTGTCTCTTAACACCATCCATTTTGGATTTATTTTTGCCATATATTTTTCAACTGTGCTGTGATGCATCACAAAAGTACTGAACCTTTCTATTCTCATAGCTTCTACAGATTGTAAATTAAAGAGAAACATTTTTGCTAAAATAATTATTATATTATTGATTGATTGACTATGGCTTTTCAAATCACCCAGTATTTCTATCTGCAGCGTTAGTTTTAGGCAAATGTTGCAATTCTTCAACCATTCCTGGGCCTGTGACCAAAAACGAGCTACATATGGATAGTACCAAAATAAATGATCTAATGACTGCCTCCTCACAGCAGAATCTGCAGAGCTGGGAAGATTGTATCCCCCATATATATAACGTTCTATTGGTTGCAAGAAATTAGTATAATCATTTATACTGAAAAATTGTATGTTTTGGGTCCGGGTTGTTTTGCGTGTCAATTCATAAACCATGTGCCATGGAATAGGTACATCAAAAATCTCTTCAACTATTTTGCAATTTATCTTTCTTACTTTTTCCCCCTTCTACTTGCCTCTTCCATTTCTGTGGTAATTCTGCAATTAGTTGGTTGTAATTTTGGGTAGAGCAGACATTTCCATATGTCTGTGTTAGCTGCATGTGTGACATAATACCACCAGTCCTATTTATGATATAATTTACAAAAATTATACCTTTTTTAAACATTTTATCGAAAAATACTTTTTTTTTAATCAATTAGTATATTTGTTGTATTATTTGTTCTGTATTTTCAGGTGGATTAAACTGAAATTGCGACCAACTTTCTAAGGCTTGTTTAAAAAAATAACAATATTTTGGAGATTATTTCCTTTTCAAACAACCGAAAGTGAGCAGGTGTAATCTGAATAAAGGGAAAAAGGCCATTCTTGAACATGGGGTGAGACATTCCTACCAATTTACTAGAGAACCATTTCGGATTAAAGTATAACTTTTGTATGACTGATGCCTTTAGTGAGAGGTCTAATGCTTTAATATTTAATCATTTCTGCCCTCCGAATCCATATTCGTTATATAAATAGGCCCTTTTAATTTTGTCCGGCTTGCCATTCCAAATGAAATGGAATATTTTTTTGCTCATATAATTTAAGAAGCAGGTCACTAGATGTAGGCAAAACCATAAGCAAATAGGTCAACTTATTTAGAATGACTGTGTGGAAGAAATCTACTGTAGGCTAAATGAAACTCCAGTAATGTTTTTAGAAACAATTACTACAGCACTCCTAGTATAATAATCACTTTCTCATTTGCAGAGGTTAGAAGAGGGGATGGTCTAATAACCTCCTATTGATTATTTTTAATTTTTAAATGTAACCTTTATTTAACTAGGCAAGTCAGTTTAAGAACAAATTCTTATTTACAATAGCGGCCTACCCCGGCCAAATCCGGACGATGCTGGGCCAATTGTGCGCCGCCCTATGGGACTCCCAATGACGGCCGGATGTGATGCAGCCTGGATTGGAGAGAGAAATAGAGAGAGAGACAGACATAGAGAGAAAGAGAGAGGGAGAGCGAGAGATGGAGAGAGAGGGGGAGAGAGAGAGGGAGAGAGTACCAGTCTCCCTTCGCTGCTGAACCAGTGAGACCTCTAATTAAAGTGTCCCCTTTGTGCCATGGGTGTCCTGTCCTCCTCCCGTCCACCTGACTCCTACTCTCATGTGCTGACAGTATAATTTACAGAACTCTACAAGACTCCATGGGACGTTACGTGAGAAAGTGAACAGGAAAAGTAACAACAAGGCCATTTGGTATACTGCTTAGGACAGCATTTTTATATGACCAGGCCTAGAGAGTAAGACTACTATAACTATCCTACACTGGTTTCACCTGAAACTAGGTTAGCAGGCTTTTGTTTCCTGGTTAGGTTATTTATTTCCACAGATAAAATCTTTTTGAATATTGTATAAACATTGAATTGAAATCAACAGGATTTAAGATAATCACGGTGTGTAGTGTTGTAGAGTGACTAGACCCTCCCCCTCTCTCTCCCTCAGTGTCAGGCTGTTGGCAGTAGAAACTCAAGTGCTTTCCCCCTCTTCTCAGACAGAGGCAAGCTCACTCCCTTGGCAAGTGTTTATATGGAGAGGTTACCATGGAGACAGCAAATCATCAAAGCAGCACATTCAGCCAATATGTTCTCCCTCCCTATAAATTACAGTACTTTATGAGTGAACACACACACATACACTGGTACATGGACACACTGGCATACACACTATAGAGTCACATACACACGTGCATACATGCACGGACGCACACACACAGAGTCAGGGACAGAGGTGATTATTCATGATCCCAGGGAGACAGGATATGAAATCAAACAACATTTAGTAAATGGGACAAGCATTGCCCTCAGCTCACAACATCTTCCATCTGTAGACTAATGATCACATCATCCTTACCTCAAAAGGGCTTCCTCCATTATAAAACCCACTAGCCTAGGCACCTCTTTTGACTATAACAGTTAATTTACAGTTTGAGAAATTAAAGAACACATGAGGTGAAACATGGGCCTGGGAAACTAAACCCCTGCCCTGTCCCAAGCTTCAATTCCTCAGCTTATCTGAGAAAGTGACGATTGTAGGCCTGCTTTGCATTTGTACTTTGCATTTGCGTGAGGATTTCTTTCACAGCCATCCTCAATGTCCCAATACACTGTGTATGGTCTGGACTGGCCTTAATGTCTCATGGGCATTCATTGGTTTATGCATGATTCACAAGCAGAGGGTCGAACCCCAGACAATGGTGTGACCCTCTCTCTGAGCACGCACGGTGAAGGCCATTGAGCTGTAACCAGGCGACGGGCAGGGAGGAATGTTTATCGCCGTGGTGACTCATATGGAAGCAGGAAGAAGGGAACTGCAGGTGCCCCTCCATCACCATGGGGAGTCTGTCTCCGTTAGGGAGGAATAATGATCATAGATTGAGTTTAATTACAGTTTTTTAACAATCACTTTGGCACTAACTTCAGAACCTTGATGTCATTTTTCAAAACTCTCCACACAAAACTCACAACTCAAAACTCTAACACTTTTTCCAATTGCTTGGATACAATACACATAAAGCTAAGATCATTTGTTCATTGAACTAAAATCAACTGTTCAAAATGACACAACTTAACATCAAAGTATTACCATTTCAAAATGCAATTCACACATTACATCTGAAATGACTGTCTATTAACTTCATTACAATGATCTAACTATCAATTGATGCAACTGCTCAAAATGATAAGTAACTGTTGCATTACTCTTAATGCATAGTTTTATGGAAACAGACAAACAATATTCCATGTTTAGATCATGAAAGTTTCAGGATAACAAGATCCATTGACACCAATTACCGTGGAACATGAACCAATTGGACTATATTATCTATGGGTGTAATATTTCATCATCATTCTTTATCAGACACTGTTTCTATGGTCCCATGTACCACTTTTCCAGACCATGTTTTCAGATTTGACATTACTGTACACTCACCGGCCACTTCATTAGGTACACCTATCTAGTACTGGGTAGGACCTCCTTTTGCCTCCACAACAGCCTGAATTATTCACAGTGTTGTACGTTAAGCGATGCCCTCCTGCACACCACTGTTTTAAACAGCTGTTATTTGAGCATTTGTGGCCTTTCTGTTAGCTTGAATGAGTCTGGACATTCTCCTCTGACCTCTCTTATTAACAAAGTGTTTTGCCCACAGAACTGCTCACTGAATGTGTTTTGTTTATCACGCCATTCTCTGTAAACTCTAGAGACTGTAGTGCGTAAAAATCCCAGGAAGGCAGCAGTTTCTGAGATGCTGGAATCACCATGTGTGGCATCAACAATCATACCACGGTCAAAGTTGCTTAGATTACGCATCTTGTCCGTTCTAATGTTAGGTCGAACAACAACTAAAGCTCTCTACTCTATATATTCTATATATTGAGTTGCAGGCAGCCACATGATTCGCTGTTCGAATGTAACCTTCCTTGATGGGCTAAATCAGGTCTGTAGAGCTGATGGAATGACCTATGTCATTGTGTGGGATAATGTCAGGTTCCACCATGCTCAAATGGTGAAAGCATGTTTTCAGGCCCATCCACAATTTACCACCCTGTACTTACCCCCATACTCTCCTTTCCTTAACCCGATTGAGGAATTTTTCTCCACATGGAGGTGGAAGGTATATGATAGGCGCCTTCACGAACAAGCCACCCTTCTCCAGGCCATGGATGACGCATGTAATGACATCACGGCAGACCAGTGTCAGTCCTGGATTCACCATGCCCGAAGATTATTCCCAAGATGTTTGGCTAATGAAAACATCCATTGTGATGTGGATGAGAACCTGTGGCCAAATCCACAAGACAGGGTTGATGGAAATATATAAGTACAGTAATCAATCTTTTGTTTTGCTTTTTTACAGTAAACCAGGTGAGGAACACTGCAGTTGGCCTTTACTGTAACTGTTTTTTCTATTTTTGTAGCTAATTCTTTTTGCTTTGATTCAAAGAAACCTATGTTGGGATTTTATTGTATTTCATCAATAAATTTCATATTTTGTTCAATGATTCCACTGTGTCTGTAGTATTCTCTCTACTAGTCCTTTTACAGTGATGTATTTACGTGTAGTAGCATAATGAAACATGTATCACATATTTTGTACTACAATATTTAATGATTGTACGAACAACTACACAGTGAAACTATCGGTATCTTGTGTGTGGGTGATCTAAATGAATGTTCCTATGGTAATTCATGATAAATTCGTTATTTGAACCAATGATTCTGCAAGTGCAAGGTTTCTGTAAAGATATGAATGCACAATGCAATGTTTTGAAAATTGGACAGCCTGTGTTACAAGTGATGACCGTTTTGAGTTTTGTGTCGAGAGTTTTGAAAAATGACCACAAGGTTCTGAAATTAGTGCCAAAGTGATTGTTAAAAACTGTAATTAACCCCATTATTATTATATAAAGGTGTGACAGGACAGACAGCTACACAATAATAGACGTGATCTATACGTTTAGGAATGCATTGGTGTCTGGCTACTCTTCTCCATCTCCTCTTTTTTGCTCCCCCTCTTTCTCCTTCATCCTCTCTTTTGATAGATGAACCTTGAGCCTGTCCTCTCTCTGTCCAGACTGTGGAGAGGTGAGGGGGTGGCACATTTCGATCAGACCTATGGAAATCACATTGATTCAACTGCTGCAGTGCCCTTTGCTAGGCTCTAATGAGAGCTCTACCTTCAATTTTGGGCACGGAGAAAGTTTCATACATTCAAACATCCTTCTACTGAACTATGTGTAATACCTCGGCTTGGGTAGCCACTCTCATATCGCTTGAACTCAGATCAACCAAGGCCTCCCATGAACTCAAACAACTAGTGACGCAGGTCCTAATCCAGGCACTAGTCATATCCCGTCTGGACTACTGCAACTATCTGTTGGCTGGGCACCCCGCTTGTGCAATCAAACCCCTGCAACTTATCCAGAATGCCACAGCCCATCTGGCTTTCAACATTCCCAAGTTTTCCCAGGTCAAAAAATGTAAATAAAAGTTGCACTTGTCTTGCTGATAGCTTCTTTACTGAGGAAGAATTGACTTACTACGACTGTGATATGTGGTCGTCTCACCTAGCTATCTTAAGATGAATGCACCAACTGTAAGTCGCTCTGGATAAGAGCGTCTGCTAAATTACTCAAATGTCAAATGTAACGAACAGACAGTGGCTGCAACCCAATCTCACTTTTTGACGGCATAATTTGACATTTGACTTGCAATTAGACTCTGGCGCAAGTTGGACGAACGTCAAGACGGGACATTTGTTTGTGAGATCCTGTTGCATACAGTATTTAATCCATCCATATATTACAGTGATTTGTTGTTCATTGTAATATCTTTGTGTTTTCATGAATTCCAGATTGTTTTAGCTTAATTCATTAATCAGTTACCTCATTAAAAGTACCTTTTTTTATGGGAATACAAAAAAAAAAGGTGGGATTCCTTTTGCAAGTCTACAATTAATTGTGTTATTTAAATTCAGTATGAGATTGATCTCCTGAATCAGCCTGATGCAAGTGCTTAGGAATGCCTTAAATTAGAAAACAAGCCAACTGGCCACTAGCCCAATAGTCCAATACCTCCTCCTCAGAAAACACTGTAGCCTAGGCTACTCTCTCACTCCTTTGTGTAGGGCCATACTGAGACAAATCACGTTGAATAATGTCTGTGAATGTCGAATCACGGAACACAAATTCCGACCATGAACCTGCCTGACAGAAGCACTTTAGAATTGTCAGTCATTTTATTGAGTCAATACGAACCAACGGGTAAAGACAACAACCAATAGAGGCATCGATGTGCAGAACTTGTCAATCTGTACCGTCACAGACCAGTGTGACCATTTAACTACGCAAATAATACTATTAATATTTCATCTGAAATTCACAAAACATACAAAATACAGCTCTTGCACTGAAAACACACAGTAGCGTTACACGAAGAGAAAGACTATAAAGATTAAGAGCTCCGGAGTTTGAGCTTTTGATTGATATCATTGAAAATGCAAAACACAGCAACCAAAATACATTCATGAGCAAATCAAGGACAAAAAGGCTTCATTAGTTCACCAGCTTCAAAATGGCGGACCAAACAATTGAAACCATCACAGCCAATTTAATTCCTCAAAATAATTGTTCATTCCGTTACTGCCGGTTAAACAAATGAAATGAAGAGACCATGTTGTGAGGTAATTCTGCTTTTCAACTTTCAGAAAACAAAGAGAAAAGATCCTTGTTGGATACATTATGTAATTATTATTCAGCTTTTTGTGGCACGCATTTTGTCCTAAAGTGAACATAGAGGAAACTAACCAAAGGGGGGTTATTCTGAACTTATGATACTTTTGTGTAGAACAATAAGCTGTGATAGCTAGGCTAGCACCTAACTGTTTTGGCAAGCAAAAAGTACAAAGAGGAGTCAAAAAGAGATTTGAAGCACAAGAACACTTAAGGGGGATAGAAATAGAAATCCAAAGAGGTTGCGTATAATATAATGCACTTCATAAATCAAGTTTCTGTACATTTTTCATTTGAAATATATCTATATATTTAGTGGAAAAAAAGCAATAAAAACGAGTGCTATGCCACTTTCTGTAGAAAAAAAATGCGTAGCAAAAGACGATACAGATTAAAAACCCCCCTTTAGAAATTGATTGTAACATCAACCATTATGAAATCACATCGATATTGTGGCTTAATAATAATCTAGTGTAAATTCCAATAAGAGTGTTGAGTGTTTAAACCCTCTAGAGAAATAGACCTACAGTTTATATCTATGTGCTCTGTGTGAAGTGGTGGTAACTGGTTACAAACCATTGTAGTCCTGTGCAACAGGATGGGAGCAGGGTCAAGAGTTGAACGTTCAAGGTATAACAGCTACGGTCAAGGTCCGATTGGTGATTGGTCATCCTGAGGGCTGGAGGAGGCCAGTAGTAGTCCTGCTGGATCCATAGTGCCAAGCTCCAGAGACTCAGTGTGCATCCTAAATGGCACACTATTCCCTATATATCGCACTACTTTTGACCAAGTTCTTGCAAAAACTAGTGCACTACTATGTAGGGAATAGGGTGCCATTTCTGACATAGCTTCAAAAATCTCTGGGTGTGAACTCTAACTTCAAGTTAAACCAAACGTTCACCTAGTCTCCCACTGACGTCAATGCATGACTAAGTTAACATTTCACGTCAGTGGAAATTAGGAATCACCCCTCAGCTCCTGAGACTCACTACTTCCTACATAGTGCATTGCTTCTGACCAGGCTCCAGCCAAAATGTGTGGCCTACTATGCCTGCATTTACACAGGCAGCCCAATTCTGATCTTTTGTTCACTAATTGGTATTTTGACCAATCAGATCAGCTCTGAAAAAGATCTGATGTGAAAAGATCTGATGTGACTGGCCAAATGACCAATTAGTGGAAAAAATATCAGAATTGGGCTGCCTGCGTAAACGCAGGCTATTTTGGGAATAGGATACCATTTCAGACGTAGATGGTTTAAGATCAAATGGCATAGTCCCCCTGTCCTACAGGGCTGAAGGCAGAGCTACGTAACGTATCTAGGCTGTTGACCAGAATGAGCGTTCCGGTGAGGTGCTTCCAGCGCTTGGTTATGGGATTCTTCATCCGGTCCAGGCCCAGGTGCAGCTCCTGGATCACGTCCCGGTAGCTGTCCCCAATTTGAGCCGCCCAGGTCAGCAGGAAGTCATAGGCTGGCTTCCACATTGACTGTCAACATAGGATCAATCAATCAATTGACTGTCAAAGAACAAACGATCAATCAATCAATCCAATGTACTTGTAAAACCCTTTAAGATCAACAGAGGGGACAGAGAATCATTCCAAATGTGCGTCTAAGGTCAAGTCTGACTGGCTGATATAAAAGAACACTGCACACAAGAACCAGATGGCAGGGTTAGCATTTTCTCACGTCCATTTTGATTACCGGTCTGAGGCAGCCAACACCAGTCACACCCAGTAAATGTTACAGTACCTAGAAGTAATGGGCTGATAATCTCACCTCATTGTCCACCAGGCCGTTCTTGTCCCTGTGCGGAGCCTCGTATTGCTCCATCTGCTGCTTGTTCACCCGGGCCAGCTTCTCCGCCAGCTCTCTCCAGCGCGGGGCCACCTCCACGGCCGTGGTCAGCAGGACAAAGTCCATGATCAGCCTGGCCACCAGACCCTGGCAGTCCATCTTCAACAGGGCCTAGAGGAAAGGCCACACAAAGACAACTTGATTTACTAATTCAGGCTTTTAATTCCTGCTGGAGCATAGGTCGTCGACAACAGAAGACAACATTTAGCCACGACACAACAGTTCAACAACACACCCCAAGGATCAGCAAAGACACACCATTGTGTCACACGGTGTTCACCATTAAAGGGGGTAAAGACATGACTATCTAGACATAGTGAAAGGAGTGGGGAGGAACAGCATTAGGGGGCCAGGGTATTGTCTTGATACAATACATTTGCGTCTCTAACTACGGCTACACTATCCCTCCCGACTCTCTACAAAGCCTGCTGTGAACTCTGAGGGTGATTTATAGCACGATTCAGAAGAGCCTCTCTAGGTCTTACCACACAAACACACATATGTGTTGAACAAGAATAAAACCAGGAGGCCAGAGAAAATACACTAGTAGTCCCCTCCTCTCTCCACCAGAAACACCACAGACGAACAGGGGATGAAAGAAACAGAGAGACAGTTAATCAAGTCTATCAGGATCCCACGAGGAGGTGGGCTGACATACAGCATGTCTGCACTGTGTAGGCTACAACCCAGGAGGGCTATAGAATATCAAAGGATAATGGAAAGTACAACCCAGTAAAAACAATATGTTTTATGTACAGGAACTCGTGTTTTCAAGTCTGAGCCAACCAGTTTAAGCCTGCCAATAAGAGACCGCATATTTTTCACCACTAAATCTTACAAAACAGTTAATACATAAACGTTTTTTCCACTTCAAAGTCTCTTTGGAGAGTTTGCCTGCCACTTGACAGGATCTACTGAGACAGGTACACTATCTATATCTTGCACAGTACTGTATGTAAATAGAAGAGCCAGCATTTGTTTGCTTTGCAGAAAGAGAATGAGGCACACTGAGAGCTGAGTGCCTTCTGCATCCCAAATGGCACCCTATTCCCTATATCGGTGTTTCTCAACTCCAGTCCTCCAGTACCGCCAACAGCATATATTTATGTTGTAGCCCTGGACAAACACACCTCATTCAACTCATTTAGGGCTTGATGAATAGTTGAATCAGGTGTGCTTATCCAGGGTTATGTTGGGGTACTCGAGGACTGGAGTTGGGAAACATTGCCCTATATTTATTACATTTTATTTAACCTTTATTTAACTAGGCAAGTCCCCTATGGGCCGTGGCCAAAAGTAGTGCACTAAATAGGGAATAGGGTGCTACTGGGACACATGCACTGTCTTCAAAGCATTCCAGTGCTACTCCAGTCACCTCGGCCACCTGGCCTGACTCTGAACAGCACTGTTTTAATGAGCTGGCCTCTGTTCTGCACTGACTGCTGTATCAGGACTCACATTTCTGTCAAAGTTACTAAAATAGGACTGCAGCATAACGTCCACCATCACCACCACCTGTCTGGCTACTGGGCCGGCTTCTACCGCCATCTGCCAACAATGGCAACTGAGTCAACCGTGAATGACACAGTGGAGGGACTCAGTTCAATCACAGACCTAATGCTGTGTCATTCACACCATCTGACACTGGTCTGGCAGGGACAAGTAGTCAACATGGTAGCGTAGTCACTAGGCTAAGTCCCAAATGGCACGCTATACCATGTATCAGGGGTATTCAACTCTTATCCTACGAGGTTCGAAGCCTACTGGTTTTCTGTTCTACCTGATAATGAATTGTACACACCTGGTGTCCCAGATCTAAATCAGTTCCTGACTAGAGGGGAACAATGAACAAAATGGTGTGGAACTGGCTTCGAGGTCCAGAGTTGAGTTTGAGGGCCCTATACAGTGTACTACTTTTGACCAGACCCTTATGGAGTGCCCTTTGGAACGCAACTCTCGTTACCATGTCACAGTTATGTCATATAGCCTTCAACCAGCAGGAAGATTAGTTGAATCACTGTCTCTTAAAACCTCTTAACTCAACATCCATCTTCATAGTCCTTCAATCACTTCCTGTCAGGGAAACCTCAAACCGAGTGACATGTCATTTTCCCATACAGTGCTGAGGAGTTGGGTCATTTATTCCATGGCAGCAGATAAACTTTGTGATAATGTACTATGGTTTATGCAGTAGTCTTTTATGAAACCAATAGCTAGTAATGTCATATTCCATTTTCTTTATCTTCAGAGGTACTGTATAAAAAAGGAATCCAGCTCTTTTGAATGACCTCTTGCACAGTTCAGTGAGCGATCTCATTTATTTTTCAAACATTCCAGAGTGCAATGGAGCCTTATAAAAACTTCCAAATCCAAAAGGCCTTATGCCATTCACGTTTACCTCTCGTTTCAACTCTTAACCTAAACCTATGATAAAACTACGTGACTCGCTGAAATGTTCTGAAGCATATCCTGTGTGCCTGCGCACACACACACACACTCAGACAGTTTCTCATCCGTTCAGAGAGCGGCACCTGAATGCCAGTGGTAAGCAGGCTGATGAAAATGAGGAAGCTATAGTGACATCCTTCAAAATGTCTCTGTGTGTGTGTGTGTGTGTGTGTGTGTGTGTGTGTGTGTGTGTGTGTGTGTGTGTGTGTGTGTGTGTGTGTGTGTGTGTGTGTGTGTGTGGATTACTCCATCTCTTTGACTTGATCCACATGTCCACTGGGGGAAAGCCCTGACAGACATGACTGACATCTCAAAAATACCCTGTGCACCAGAGCTCTCAGAGGCAGTTATCTCTCTAAGCTCCATTCCAAATGAGCCTGTCTGGCTCTTCTCCCTGCATTTAAAAGGCAGGGAAAGGAGCGTGCACACATACACACAAACACACAGTGTCCCTGAGACTAACATCAGGGGAGAGGAGAGACAGGAGAGGGGAGAACACAGTAAGAAGGACCCAACCTCCTCATTAAAGTCAACCAGGGACTTTATAGGTGAGGAAAAAGTTATCTACATCAGCAGTCTATAAACTTCTCTGTAGTTTGAAATAGGGAAAAGTAGGCCCAACGGCGACTTTCAGTCATTCTATTTAATGGTGCGTACAGTACATAGGATGATGGCAGTGGTGACTGAAATCATTGCCATATCTGTTTGTCAAAAGTGTTTGTGCAAAGTAATTCTCAACTTGCAGTGTCTTACTACACACAAAATGTATTACATGTATTTATTGTTTAATTTTGTATTCATTTGCTAGGACTGTCTGGGAGTGGTCTGAATAAGGAGGGGAAAACAGATAACTAGCTGTTATTAGCAGAGAGATTTGGAACTCCATCCCACCAAAACAGGCTGAAATGTCAGGCGGTCTTTTCAAACTCTTCCAATAAAAGGGCATTTTGGTCATTTTCACAATTCCACAGTATTATTCCAACCTCATAGTGTGGATATATACAGTTGAAGTCGGAAGTTTACGTACACTTAGGTTGGAGTCATTAAAACTCGTTTTTCAACCACTCCACAAATGTCTTGTTAACAAACTATAGTTTTGGCAAGTCGGTTACGACATCTACTTTGTGCATGACGCAAGTCATTTTTCCAACAATTGTTTACAGACAGATTATTTCACTTATCATTCACTGTATCACAATTCTAGTGGGTCAGAAGTTTACATACACTAAGTTGACTGTGCCTTTAAACAGCTTGGAAAATTCCAGAAAATTATGTTATGGCTTTAGAAGCTTCTGATAGGCTAATTGACATCATTTGAGTCAATTGGAGGTGTACCTGTGGATGTATTTCAAGGCCTACCTTCAAACTCAGTGCCTCTTTGCTTGACATCATGGGAAAATCAAAAGAAATCAGCCAAGACCTCAGAAAAAGAATTGTAGACCTCCACAAGTCTGGTTCATCCTTGGGAGCAATTTCCAAATGCCTGAAGGTACCACGTTCATCTGTACAAACAATAGTACGCAAGTATAAACACCATCGGACCACGCAGACGTCATACCGCTCAGGAAGGAGACGCGTTCTGTCTCCTAGAGATTAACGTACTTTGGTGCGAAAAGTGCAAATCAATCCCAGAACAACAGCAAAGGACCTTGTGAAGATGCTGGAGGAAACAGGTACAAAAGTATCTATATCCACAGTAAAACAAGTCCTATATCGACATAACCTGAAAGGCCGCTCAGTAAGGAAGAAGCCACTGCTCCAAAACCACCATAAAAAAGCCAGACTACGGTTTGCAACTGCACATGGGGATAAAGATCATACTTTTTGGAGAGATGTCCTCTGGTCTGATGAAACAAAAATAGAACTGTTTGGCCATAATGACCATTGTTATGTTTGGAGGAAAAAGGGGGAGGCTTGCAAGCCGAAGTACACCATCCCAACCGTGAGGCAGTATCATGTTGTGGGGGTGCTTTGCTGCAGGAGGGACTTGTGCACTTCACAAAAAAGATGGCATTATGAGGCAGGAAAATTATGTGGATATATTGAAGCAACATCTCAAGACATCAGTCAGGAAGTTAAAGCTTGGTCACAAATGGTCTTCCAAATGGACAATGACCCCAAGCATACTTCCAAAGTTGTGGCAGATGGCTTAAGGACAACAAAGTCAAGGTATTGGAGTGGCCATCACAAAGCCCTGACCTCAATCCTATAGAAAATGTGTGGGCAGAACTGAAAAAGCGTGTGCGAGCAAGGAAGCCTACAAACCTGACTCAGTTACACCAGCTCTGTCAGGAGGAAAGGGCCAAAATTCACCCAACTTATTGTGGGAAGCTTGTGGAAGTCTACCTGAAACGTTTGACCCAAGTTAAACAATTTAAAGGCAATGCTACCAAATACTAATTGAGTGTATGTAAACTTCTGACCCACTGGGAATGTGATGAAATAAATAAAAGCTGAAATAAATCATTCTCTCTACTATTATTCAGACATTTCACATTCTTAAAATAAGGTGGTGATCCTAATTGACCTAAAACGGGCAATGTTTACTAGGATTAAATGTCAGGAATTGTGAAAAACTGAGTTTAAATGTATTTGGCTAAGGTGTATGTAAACTTCCGACTTCAACTGTATATAAAACACAGGAATATCATGTTTTTGACTAGACTGGGTCTTTTATATGTGTACTGTAGTATTACAGGGATCATTTGTAAAAGAGACCTGGGTCTCAATACGACACCCTGTGTAAATAAAGGTTAAAGAAAGAAAGAATCTAGAGGTCTCTTTCTGCTACCCATAGAGATCCTCATATGATATTCATTGATGAGAGAAAAGCAGTCCACTTGTATAGTCTAATGTCTTACCACTCTGTGGAGTCTGCAGGTGTCTCTCTCTGTCTTTCTGGTTGGCCGTTGGGATCTATTTCAGTGATGAGCAGTGGGATGGCATTTCAATTGTCCGCTACCTGAGCAACGCCATCCATCACATTGAGAATTCTCAGCGGTGTCAGTTTGCGTTGGTCGCTCAACCCCCCCTGGCCTGCGATCTGGCCTGACCAATGTCTCCTTTCCTCTCCTCACATTTCAACTGACAACACCTGTCAGACCATGCTAGCGACTCAGAAAAAAGGGAAGGCAGGCTAGTAAATCCAATAGAGCACAGCGTTGTTTAGGCTAGACAGAGCTATGGATATGGTGCTCACACCTGTGGATGAACGCTTTGTGAGGAATTTGAATCATAGGCCACTTAGCTGATAAGTGATAATCTCAGTTATCTTCTATTAAGAGACTTTTATATAATAATCAGATACACTATATATACAAAAATATGTTGACAACCCTTCAAATTAGTGGATTCGGCTATTTCAGCCACACCCGTTGCTGACCGGTGTATAAAAACGAGCACACAGCCATGCAATCTCCATACACAAACATTGTCAGTAGAATGGCCCGTACTGAAGAGCTCAGTGACTTTCAACGTGGCCCCGTCATAGGATATCACCTTTCCAACAAATCAGTTTGTGTCACGTTCTGACCTTAGTTCTTTTGTATTTTCTTTGTTTTAGTATGGTCAGGGCGTGAGTTGGGTGGGTTATCTATGTTTTGGGTTTCTATGTTGGGTTTTTCGTTTGGCCTGATATGGTTCTCAATCAGAGGCAGGTGTTAGTCATTGTCTCTGATTGGGAACCATATTTAGGTAGCCTGTTTTCTGTTGTGTTTTGTGGGTGGTTGTCTTCTGTGTCTGTTTGTTCACGTTACGGGACTGTTTCGGTTTTCTATTCTATTCACTTTGTTATTTTTGTATTGTTGTCGTGTTCAGGATTATTAAATATAATGGACACTTACCACGCTGCGCATTGGTCCGACCTTTCTTACTCCTCGTCAGATGAGGAGGACGAATTCCGTTACAGTTTGTCAAATTTCTGCCCTGCTAGAGCTATCCTGGTCAACTGTAAATGCTGTTATTGTGAAGTGGATAGGTCTAGGAGCAACAACGGCTCAGCCACGAAGAGGTAGGCCACACAAGCTCACAGAACGGGACCTCTGAGTGCTGAAGCGCGTAGCGTGTAAAAATCATCTGTCCTCAGTTAAAACACTCACTACCGGGTTCCAAACTGCCTCTGGAAGCAACGTCAGCACAAGAGCTGTTCGTCGGGAGCTTCATGAAATGGGTTTCCATGGCTGAGCAGCCGTATACACGCCTAAGATCACCATGTACAATGGAAAGTGTTGGTGTAAAGCTCCAGCCATTGGACTCTGGAGCAGTGGAAAAGTTCTCTGGAGTGATGAATCATGCTTCACCATCTGGCAGTCCGACGGGCAAATATGGGTTTGGCGGATGCCAGGAGAACACTACCTGCCTGAGTGCATGGTGCCAACTGTAAAATTTAGTGGAGGAGGAATAATGTTCTGGAGCTGTTTTTCATGGTTCAGGCTAGGCCACTTAGTTCCAGTGAAGGGAAATCTTAACGCTACAGCATACATTGACATTCTAGACGATTCTGTGCTTCCAACTTTGTGGCAACAGTTTGGGGAAGGCCCTTTCCTGTTTCAGAATGGCAATGCCCTCGTGCACAAAGCGAAATCCACAGAAATGGTTTGTTGAGATCGGTCTGGAAGAACTTGACTGGCCTGCACAGAGCCCTGACCTCATTCTCATCGAACACTTTTGGGATGAATTGGAACGTTGAGTTCAAACTAGAGGTCGACCGATTAATCGGAATGGCCGATTAATCGGGGCCGATTTCAAGTTTTCATAACAATCTGAAATCGGTATTTTTGGGCGTCGATTTGCCGAATTATTATTATTATTATTTATTTTTTTACACCTTTATTTAATCTTTATTTAACTAGGCAAGTCAGTTAAGAACACATTCTTATTTTCAATGACGGCCTAGGAACGTTCTGCCTCGTTTAGGGGCAGAACGACAGATTTTTAACCTTGTCAGCTCGGGGATCCAATCTTGCATTGATTACATTGCACTCCACGAGGAGCCTGCCTGTTAGCGAATGCAGTAAGCTAAGGTAAGTTGCTAGCTAGCGTTAAACTTGTCTTATAAAAAACAATCAATCAATGACTGTCATTGCTCCAATGTGTACTTAACCATAAACATCAATGCCTTTCTTAAAATCAATACACAAGTATATATTTTTAAACCTGCATATTTAGCTAAAAGAAATCCAGGTTAGCAGGCAATATTAACCAGGTGAAATTGTGTCATTTCTCTTGCGTTCATTGCACGCAGAGTCAGGGTATATGCAACAGTTTGGGCCGCCTGGCTCTTTGCGAACTAATTTGCCAGAACTTTACGTAATTATGACAACATTGAAGGTTGTGCAATGTAACAGGAATATTTAGACTCATGGATGCCACCCGTTAGATAAAATACGGAACGGAATAAACGTTTTGTTTTCGAGGTGATAGTTTCCGGATTAGTCAAAGGTATATGGTTTAGAGAGAAATAGTCGACGTGTTATAATTCCTGTAATAACTTGCGGCTGAATTTGAAAGGGGTTCCTTCGTTATTTTACCGTTCATGTCTTCCATAGAGAATGTCTTGATCTACTTCAAATAAGGTCTGTGTTTCGTGCAGGCTTAAACCGCCTCGACGTTTTGATACCCGTGGAAATCTCACTAGGATAAGGTAACGTTTGTCAACATATTTTCATAAATCCACTCTACACATTTTTTTATCTTCGCTTATATTTAGCCAATATTGATCAGAGTTACCTTATCCTATGGATATCTACAGTTATAAAATTGGCACGGTGATGTAAGCCTACATGAAACACAGACCTTATTTTAAGTGAATCTAAAAATATCCTATGGAATAAATGAAGGAACCGCTTTTCAGATTTTGCTAGGTGTCATGGGAATTATGACTCACACTTTGGTTGTCAATTCTTACCATGCCCATTATTAAAATAGGATTTCCTGCATATAGAAATTAAAGTTTTTGTTTTCAACATTCATCACAGGTAACTTAAACTCTATTTTTATTCAAACAGTTGAGACTATTTGTCTCCTAAGCAGACTCTTCAGTATCATTGTCACTTCAGAGCTGTGTGTGTGTGTGTGTATTTATGTATTATATTAAGTTAAAATAAAATTGTTCATTGTTCATTCAGTATTGTTGCAATTGTCATTATTACAAAAATGTGTGTGTGTGTATGATATATATATACGTACATATATATATATATATATTTTTTTTTTTTATAAATCGGCCGATTAATCGGTATCGGCTTTTTTGTCCTCCAATAATCGTTATCGGTATCGGCATTGAAAAATCATAATCGGTCGACCTCTAGTTCAAACATCAGTGCCCGACCTCAATAATGCTCTTGTGGCTGAATGGAAGCAAGTCCCCGCAGCAATATTCCAACATCTAGTGGAAAGCCTTCCCAGAAGAGTGGAGGCTGTTATAGTAGCAAAGGGGGAACCAACTCCATATTAATGCTCATGACTTTGGAAGGAGATGTTTGATGCTTTTGGTCATGTAGTGTATTTTTTGTTGTTGTGTTAATTCAGACAAGCATATGACCTAACCACGGTTCTGTTCTGTCTAACGATGCCTACTAACTGAGCTTTAAAGCTTCTTAGTTTAGTTCTTGCACACACGTTTTGATTAACACTTTTAGTCCAGAGAAGTAATTACTACTGTGTGAGAATAAGGTCACCAAAAGGGCAAATTACTACCTTTGAGGCAAGGCCACAGAACCACAGAATGACCACAGAACAACAGAAAGACCACATAACTCTCACTACACTCACCATAGACTCTCACTATAATGACATAATGTGCTTCAATATTGTCAAACCTTTGTGCAACCATCTCCCCCAAAACCTATATACAGATCTCGTATCTTAATTTGAGCCAGTTTCACATCGCAGATAAATAATCTTGTAGCAACAGGATATGTCAATTCTTATGTGGAATATAATTAATGAAAAAAATGTATAGGATCAAGGAAATGACTAACTTTAGAAGCCTTTTTAAACCTTGAATACATTACACGTTTTCATTTCTTCTTGCTATGCAGGAAAATTCCTGCAACAACAGGAGGATCAAAGTAAGACACGGCATCTGTAGACTACAACACAGCAATATCAATGGTCCTCAAGATCCTTCTCTAATGTACAGTATTTCAGGGATCAGTATGGACCAACAGTTGTGTCACTGATGTTATATCTGGTGTGTCTTGGCCTGATCAGGATAGGCAACAGCACTCTGTTTCTACTGTGGCTAGAAGGCGATCAGGACTGGCTGGAATGAAAAGATAAGACATGGATCTAATTCAAAGACCGCTTCCAGGCCACCATTAGCAGAGATGCCAACAACCAGATGCCTCCAGGTTTCAGGGATACAGCTCATTCAACCTAGCTTCCTTTTCCACTGAAAACCGGATGTGGGAACTCCACTCGTGTGTTTTCTTTTACGCTTGCTATGTTAGGTTACTCCCAGGCTAGTGGGCACATTAAACAGATCTGTTTGTCCACCATAAATAATGTGTGTGTGTGTGTGTGTGTGTGTGTGTGTGTGTGTGTGTGTGTGTGTGTGTGTGTGTGTGTGTGTGTGTGTGTGTGTGTGTGTGTGTGTGTGTGTGTGTGTGTGTGTGTGTGTGAGAGGAGGGGTAGTACGAGGGCTTTGGGCATGGTTCATTGCTTTCTGGGACCAATCCATCGTCATCCCTTTGTCTACTCAGCTTATCATGCCTGATGGCAGAAAAATGGTTGCTTGTTTGAATTCTAGTCTGCCTTTGATCAGAATACCATTGAAAGGCATAGACACCTGATATATTTCATGCCAAAATAAACTGATATATGCTAGCTCTTACTGATCAAATGTTTCCAAAAGCAAGCATTGTGAAAACGACATCAACCTCACTTTCACAGACAGATCCAATTTCTCCACAGATCCAAATTCAAGCAACGGTTGCCTGTTTGTGACTGATGCAATGTGGGCTATAGTTACATTACCAAGCACTTCTGTCAAAAACTTTAAAAGGACAAGGGTGACTGGAGAGAGAGAGAGAGAGAGAGAGAGAGAGAGAGAGAGAGAGAGAGAGAGAGAGAGAGAGAGAGAGAGAGAGAGAGAGAGAGAGAGAGAGAGAGAGAGAGAGAGAGAGAGAGAGAGAGAGAGAGAGAGAGAGAGAGAGAGAGAGAGAGAGAGAGAGAGAGAGAGAGAGAATATGCTTGTCTGAATTAACACAACAACAAAAAATACACTACATGACCAAAAGTATCAAACATCTCCTTCCAAAGTCATGAGCATTAATATGGAGTTGGTTCCCCCTTTGCTACTATAACAGCCTCCACTCTTCTGGAGAGAGGAGGCTGAGAGAGGGAAGTGGGAGGCATGTTGAGTCAACACTTTCTGTCACAACAGCAACTCTGCCTGCTTTGAGGAGAATCTCTCAGGATATTGTCGCCTCTGTTTGTGAGTTGCACTGAAGGAGGTGGTGTAGCTGTGTTTTTGTGCATTGTAAGTCACACCACACTTATTCTCCCAACCAGTAGGCCTACTCTTAAGGCACCCTGAGGCGATAAGGGAAAACTGCTTACCACATGTGACTGAATAAGCTGAGTACAGTAACATATCAGCCCCCCCATCTCACAGTACATCACAGCCCATTGCCTCTGACAGAATGGGAACACCATGTCAACATCTGCTGCTGATGGAAAATAGGGAATAAACACAGAAGCGCTACCCATTTCCAGGTGAAAGTGGAATTTCCTATTTTTTAGCTTTTGATAAGGTTTCTGTATTGAACCATACATTTGAATCGCTTCTACAACCTAAGAGGTACAATGTGCACGATGAGGGGTTTCCACACACACACACACACACACACACACACACACACACACACACACACACACACACACACACACACACACACACACACACACACACACACACACACACACACACACACACACACACACACACACACATCAGAGAGAGAGAGAGAGAGACAGAGAGACAAACACACACACACACAAACGTACTGTCATGAGTTCCTTCTGGAAGGTCTTTCTCTCCTTGATGTCCACGTTAGTGCAGTCCTCCTTGAGCTTCTCCAGAACCGACGCAACCTTCTCAGGCTCGTTGTCCAGTTCTGTCCGACAGAAATAAGACAAAGGTAAGTTCCCATATCCCAGTGCATCTGCAAAGGCCTTCCAGTTCCCTATATTCTCCATGAGTACCGTCCTCACAGAGGCGTAGATGTACGTGAGAAATTTGCAAGGCTTCAGAATCTCCTCCACTAGCACGGTAGTCGTGAGGTCCGGACCACAGAAATAAATAGGCTTGACTTTCCCCAAAACCAGAACGTTTTTCGCATGAACAAGCCCGGTCTTTCCCTGATAATATCCAATATACCACTCTTTGGTCCACAGTTGTCCTCGTAGTTTGATTTTCTCCTCACTCAGCAAGGCGATCACGTCTCCCTTCTTGTATTCCAACAGGTATGTGCTCTTGTTTTGCCTGATCACAGTTTTGAGCAACTTGCCAAACTTCAGGTTGGTGATGCAGCGCTCCTGAAACTGTGGATATTTGGCAGTGATGGCCAGAGGTGACAGAAGAATCTTACCTACCACCTCTTTCTTCTTCAGGAACCTCCTGTGGCCGGTGTTCCGCGCTCCACTCTTCGGAGGCGGTTGCGGTGTTTGGACACAGAACTGAGCCAGGATACAGTCCAGGCCGTCTTTGACCTGAACCTGCAAGGTGAAGTCTGAGATGTCTTCAGGGTTGTTGGATGTGATCATGTAAATGAGTCGGCTAACCTTCCCCAGTTTGACCTGGGAACCCCGAATAATTCTGGCTTGCTCATTAGCCTTGATCATATAGGTAGACATGTTGGAGTATAGACCAACCTGGAGGTCCTGGGGCCGTCCCAGGAAAAACTGATGCTTCCCCCACAGCGTGAGCGCCACTGGAGGGGTGGAGTGGGCCTGCTTCCCCACCTCACTCACCAGTAGGGTGTTAGGGGCACAGTCATGCCCAAATAGGGCCACGACCGTCTTGAACGAAGGATGGATGTGCTTGGGCCCATAGACACCCAGGGTGACTTTCTTCAACACATTGTCCCATACAGTTGTATTAAGGTTGACGTGCTGGGCCTGCACCACTACTACCACGTACATACACGGCTCCAAGTTATCCAACTGGACTTGTACTGTGTCCTTGTATAGGTAGGCATGTGGGATGATTATATAGGGTCCCTCCTTGCAGTCACTCCGGACGCAGAGCACCTCGGCTACCTGACCGCTGTCTTTCTTCACCGTCACGGACACAGTCATCTCCAGAGTGATGAAGGACTTGGTCTCCATGTTGGACAGTTTGATTTCCACCACTGGGCTAACCGTGGAGCAGTGGTCATTGTTCAGCTCCAGTGGAGGGTCCAGTAGGGCCTTCATGGAGATCTGCTGGGTGTCTTCAGGACCCACGTGTCCCTCAGGGACATGGACGCTGATCTGGGTGTCTGGGAGCTGAACGGCCCCTCCACGACTGTCTAGTTTACAGACAATGTTGGTCTCCACCGGCTGAGTCTGTCCCCAACCAGGGCTCTGCCCCAGAGAGTCCAGGTCATGGCAAGATCTGGCCAGCTTCCGATGGTTTAGCCACGCAGTCCTGAAATCCTCCCTGCTCTGAAACTGCTCTGGCGAGGGAGCCTTGAGGCCAGTGAAGAACCCGGAAGAAGGCAAAGGGGGGTTGGATTGCGTCTGTAGGACGGACAACTCCGATAAACTGTACGATCGCTTGCTCCTGAAGAATGGGTTATCCCTTCGTAGTGTCTGTAAAACCTGTTGGTCCTGGTTGGGGCTGGTGGATGTCATCATGTCAAAGATGTTGCAGTTACTGAAGCCATTGATCATGGTGGTGCTGGAGGTAGAGTTAGGTACCGAGGGGGAGACTGGGGATTCCAGGGAGTCAAAGACCAGCAGGTCCGTGGACCTTCCCCTCTCATTACAGTTCTGGTCCAGAGAACCACGTAGATGAGCACTGTTGATGAAGGGGTTGGTGGAGGAGGTATGGAGGGAGAAGGGGTTGCTGTTAAAATAAGGCGAATAAGGAGTGGTCTTAACGGATACCCCTGTCCACTCCCCTAGGAGATCCAGCTCCTTAGCCACTTCGTCTGTACACTCCCCTAGATTGTCTATCATGCCACTATCACTGAGCGATGAGTTTCTACAGTTGATGGGCTGGACGTATGCTGAGGGGATGTAGCCCATCTCTGTGTTGTTGTGGGCATACCACCACTCTCCACCCGACGTGTCCATCACATAAAGCCGGTCACCTTTGGAAAACTTTAACGTGGTAAAGCTAGACGGGCAGTAATCTTTGATGGCGACTACTTCACGAGCAGTTACGAGGGACTCTGAATTGTCCAGCCGTAAGGCACTGGAAGAAGGCACTGGATGAAAAGAAAAAGAAGATCAAAAATTCACATAAACATTCTCAATTCATCCTCAATTCACATTTAAATCAGTATATCTTTAAATGCTGAATAACTGTCTGGTACATTAGTCAGTATTGAATCCTGACCTTTGACATCTGTGAGGCTAGCCTCAGAGAGCCCTTCGTTGAGATCAATGAGCGTGCCCTCTGATTTGCAGCGAGGGAGAACATGATTACTGTTGGTCACTCTGATGATCCGGTGGGCCGCCATCTTGGTGCGAATTGCCCGAGTTGCAGTCGCACTACCACTCTTCCATTTCTCCAATGATGATATTCAGTCTTTGGCAGCTCTCCATTGTATCTATACGAAAGGAAACAAAAAAGAGAACATCTTCATTAGCTGTGACTGATCCATTCTTGTAAGAGCCATAAATGATCAAATCATCACAGTTTACAACATGGTTTGATTCAGTAAGAAGTGGGGACAGTCTTGGCTAGGGACTAAAATGAATGGGATTCCAGTAGATGCCAAATAATATCCAGTGAAGAGAATAAACATTCTGAGCAGTGCACCCTGCCTTGGAACAGTTTAACATCTTATGACACTCATAACCCACTGTTCACACACTGGTTGAATCAACATTATTTCAAAGTCATTTCAACGAAATGACATTGAACCAATGTGGAATAGACGTTGAATTGACGTCTGTGCCCAGTCGGTCTTCTGCTATCTTAACACCTTTCCAATTACTTTACAGTCATTGGTGTCCTCAATATGCCTGAATTGGCTAATTCTGAGTTCTGTATCTGTGTGCAGTTGAGGATGATAATTGCATATTTTCCATCTCCATTCTGTTGCTTTGCGAAGCATAAATCCTCAGGGAGGGACACTGAATCACATGGAGGATAAACAGGAAATCATGGACCATTCCCTTCTTAAATCTTCTCAGATGTACAATATTCAGTAAAAACCTAAGTGCAGACTAGATACAGTGCCTTGCAAAAGTATTCTCCCCCTTGGCATTTTTCCTATTTTGGTGCATTACAACCTGTAATTTAAATGGATATATACACTGCTCAAAAAAATAAAGGGAACACTTAAACAACACAATGTAACTCCAAGTCAATCACACTTCTGTGAAATCAAACTGTCCACTTAGGAAGCAACACTGATTGACAATAAATTGCACATGCTGTTGTGCAAATGGAATAGACAAAAGGTGGAAATTATAGGCAATTAGCAAGACACCCCCAATAAAGGAGTGATTCTGCAGGTGGTGACCACAGACCACTTCTCAGTTCCTATGCTTCCTGGCTGATGTTTTGGTCACTTTTGAATGCTGGCGGTGCTCTCTCTCTAGTGGTAGCATGAGACGGAGTCTACAACCCACACAAGTGGCTCAGGTAGTGCAGCTCATCCATGATGGCACATCAATGCGAGCTGTGGCAAGAAGGTTTGCTGTGTCTGTCAGCGTAGTGTCCAGAGCATGGAGGCGCTACCAGGAGACAGGCCAGTACATCAGGAGACGTGGAGGAGGCCGTAGGAGGGCAACAACCCAGCAGCAGGACCGCTACCTCCGCCTTTGTGCAAGGAATAGCACTGCCAGAGCCCTGCAAAATGACCTCCAGCAGGCCACAAATGTGCATGTGTCTGCTCAAACGGTCAGAAACAGACTCCATGAGGGTGGTATGAGGGCCCGACGTCCACAGGTGGGGGTTGTGCTTACAGCCCAACACCGTGCAGGACGTTTGGCATTTGCCAGAGAACACCAATATTGGCAAATTCGCCACTGGCGCCCTGTGCTCTTCACAGATGACAGCAGGTTCACACTGAGCACATGAGCACATGTGACAGACGTGACAGAGTCTGGAGACGCCGTGGAGAACGTTCTGCTGCCTGCAACATCCTCCAGCATGACCGGTTTGGCGGTGGGTCAGTCATGGTGTGGGGTGGCATTTCTTTGTGGGGCCGGACAGCCCTCCATGTGCTCGCCAGAGGTAGCCTGACTGCCATTAGGTACCGAGATGAGATCCTCAGACCCCTTGTGAGACCATATGCTGACACATGCACATTTGTGGCCTGCTGGAGGTCATTTTGCAGGGCTCTGGCAGTGCACCTCCTTGCACAAAGGCGGAGGTAGCGGTCCTGCTGCTGGGTTGTTGCCCTCCTACGGCCTCCTCCACGTCTCCTGATGTACTGGCCTGTCTCCTGGTAGCGCCTCCATGCTCTGGACACTACGCTGACAGACACAGCAAACCTTTTTGCCACAGCTCGCATTGATGTGCCATCCTGGATGAACTGCACTACCTGAGCCACTTGTGTGGGTTGTAGACTCCGTCTCATGCTACCACTAGAGTGAGAGCACCGCCAGCATTCAAAAGTGACCAAAACATCAGCCAGGAAGCATAGGAACTGAGAAGTGGTCTGTGGTCACCACCTGCAGAATCACTCCTTTTTTGGGGGTGTCTTGCTAATTGCCTATAATTTCCACCTTTTGTCTATTCCATTTGCACAACAGCATGTGAAATTTATTGTCAATCAGTGTTGCTTCCTAATTGGACAGTTTGATTTCACAGAAGTGTGATTGACTTGGAGTTACATTGTGTTGTTTAAGTGTTCCCTTTATTTTTTTGAGCAGTGTATTTGGATTTCATGTAATGGACATACACAAAATAGTCCAAATTGGTGAAATGAAATGAAATTTTAGAAAATTATAAAAAATATAAAAAAGGAAAAGTGGTGCATATGTATTCACCCCCTTCACTATGAAGCCCCTAAATAAGATCTGGTGCAACCAATTGCCTTCAGAAGTCACATAATTAGTTAAATAAAGTCCACCTGTGTGCAATCTATGTGTCACATGATCTGTCACATGATCTCAGTATATATACACCTGTTCTGAAAGGCCCCAGAGTCTGCAACACCACTAAGCAAAGGGCACCACCAAGCAAGCGACACTATGAAGACCAAGGAGCTCTCCAAACAGGGCAGGGACAAAGTTGTGTTGAAGTACAGATCAGGGTTGGGTTATAAAAAAAATATCTGAAACTTTGATCATTCCACGGAGCACCATTAAATCCATAATAAGAAAATGGAATGAATATGGCACCGCCCCAAACCTGCCAAGAGAGGGCCGCCCACCCAAACTCACAGACCAGGCAAGGAGGGCATTAATCATTAGAGGCAACAAAGAGACCAAAGATAACCCTGAAGGAGCTGCAAAGCTCCACAGCAGAGATTGTAGTATCTGTCCATAGGACCACTTTAAGCCGTACATTCCACAGAGCTGGGCTTTACGGAAGAGTGGCCAGAAAAAAATAAGCAAACATGTTTGGTGTTCGCCAAAAGGCATGTGGGAGACTCCCCAAACATATGGAAGAAGGTACTCTGGTCAGATGAGACTAAAATTGAGCTTTTTGGCCATCAAGGAAAACGCTATGTCTGGCGCAAACCCAACACCTCTCATCACCCCGAGAACACCATCCCCACAGTGAAGCATGGTGGTGTCAGCATCATGCTGTGGGGATGTTTTTCATCGGCAGGAAAAAGGCCATGGTGGCGAAGTAAATACAATATAGCAAGTAAAACACTGGAATGGTAGATTTGCAGTGGAAGAATGTGCAAAGTAGAAATAGAAATAATGGGGTGCAAAGGAGTAAAATAAATAAATACAGTAGGGGAAGAGGGTAGTTGTTTGGGCTAAATTATAGATAGGCTATGTACAGGTGCAGTAATCTGTGAGCTGCTCTGACAGCTGGTGCTTAAAGCTAGTGAGGGAGATAAGTGTTTCCAGCTTCAGAGATTTTTGCAGTTTGTTCCAGTCATTGGCAGCAGAGAACTGGAAGGAAAGATGACCAAAGGAGGAATTGGCTTTGGGCGTGACCAGTGAGATATACCTGCTGGAGCGTGTGCTACGAGTGGGTGCTGCTATGGTGATCAGTGAGCTAGATAAGGCGGGGCTTTACCTAGCAGAGACTTATAGATGACCTGGAACCAGTGGGTTTGGCGACGAATATGAAGTGTGGGCCAACCAATGAGAGCGTACAGGTCGCAATGGTGGGTAGTGTATGGGGCTTTGGTGACAAAATGGATGGCACTGTGATAGACTGCATCCAGTTTGTTGAGTAGAGTGTTGGAGGCTACTTTATAGATGACATCCCCGAAGTCGAGGATCGGTAGGATAGTCAGTTTTACGAGGGTATGTTTGGCAGCATGAGTGAAGGATGCTTTGTTGCGATATAGGAAGCCGATTCTAGATTTAATTTAGGATTGGAGATGCTTAATGAGAGTCTGGAAGGAGAGTTTACAGTCTAACCAGACACCTAGGTATTTGTAGTTGTCCACGTATTCTAAGTCAGAGCCGTCCAGAGTAGTGATGCTGGACGGGCGAGCAGGTGCGGGCAGTGATCGGTTGAATAGCATGCATTGAGTGGGTTAAGGGAAAACATTTAAATATCTTGGAATGGCCTAGTCAAAACCCAATCCAATTGAGAGTCTGTGGTATGACTTAAAGTTTGCTGTACACCAGCGGAACCCATCCAACTTGACGGAGCTGGAGCAGTTTTGCCTTGAAGTATGGGCAAAAATCCCAGTGGCTAGATGTGCCAAGCTTATAGAAACATACCCCAAGAGACTTGCAGCTGTAATTGCTGCAAAAGGTGGCTCTACAAAGTATTGACATTGGGGGGGTGAATAGTTATGCACGCTCAGGTTTTCTGTTTTTTTGTGTTTGTTTCACAAGAAAAATATTTTGCATCTTCAAAGTGGTAGGCATGTTGTGTAAATCAAATGATACATCCCCGCTCCAAAATATATTTTAATTCCAGGGTGCAAGGCAAGAAAATAGGAAAAATGCCAGGTCAGATAGGTTCCTTCCTTGACATAGCTACTGTCTTGACAAGAATTTGGACATGACTTAGTGTCATTTGACTTCATTTCACATGTAACATTTAAAATGTATGTCATGTGTATAGCGCAAGCAAATATCGCACAGCTGAGTACCATGTCACACAGCTTCCGCTACTTACAACAAACTAGCTCAAAGACCTCTCTCATGATTTCACATTTAGCCAATCCATCATTCAAAACACACTGTCAGTCGAGCTCAGGAGGAGAGTACTTTTATTTGAGTGAGACCGTATTCTTGATTCCAGCATTTTCTCTCGCACAGGAAGCAGGAGGGGGTAGCGAGCTACACTACACCTCAATGCAGTGAACCGTACAGCCCTGGCCTAAAAGCGAAAAGGAGACACTAAAGTCCCCAGAGATGTCAGGAAGAGATTTCACACCCACTCTCAATCCTTGAGGAAAATATGTGGCTCAATGTAACCTGTTAGTTTCTCCTTCCCCTTGCCAGGGAGCTAGCTAGGCTCGGGGGACAGTGACAGTCCATGGATGTGGGGATCAATAACGCTCGACTGACAAAAAGACTGGCATTCACTTCGATGCTACAGCGGGGTCAGATTGCTGCCGATGTTCTGCACCAAGCTAAATAGCAGATCCTTCCTGAGATGAATCCACAGATACCACAGCCAGACATGATGAACTGGAACCGGAAGCCACTTCTCCTTGTCACTGAGTCTCTGAAGATGCTAGATTGAGAGTCTCTCTAGATGCTATCAATCTTCAATTCAGTTCATGCCTGTGGGTGCAGCATAATCCAAACTTTCCCAATCAGGCTAATTACGTTGTCAAACGTAAGGATGTTAATCACGATATAAAATGTAATAAAATATCCAAATTATTTATGAGACTCAGAGTTTTCCCTTCAATACATTCCGAAAGGCCTCATTTCCGTCAATACGTTCTGAAAGGCCTCATCTAATCTAGCCGACAAAGTGGAAAGGGTATATTGTTTCAGCAAACCGTTCCTTAAACACACGCGAGGGAGCTGCGACTTTAACACGCTTAATTAACTCCACAGCAATTTTCTCTAATCCCTGATTGACTTTCTACTTTAATTACCTTTTCCAAGTATGTTCTCAGAGATTGTCTTTCCCCCGTTTTTATAGCAACGTCATTAAGCGTATGCCTACTGCTTTGGCTCCTAGAAATATCTGCGGTCATTATAGGAATGAGAAGCCTGTCAAAAAGACGCAGTCTATGTAAAAACAACCATTCACGGCAGGCCTTCTCAATAACAGTTACAGTACGCACAATTTCAACCGACGTGTAACAACTGTTTATATTTTTATATATATTATATGTTTATATATTCTAATGTTTAGATATATTTCATCTATAAACTAACATTAACAGTTTCTAAACTATTTATAACCTCGTTTAGTATTTGTTTGTATATCTTCACCTTAATGTAAAGTGTTACCTGATTTTCTTACACTATGTTGACTGATTCATGCCAAAGTTATCATTCTGTCCTGTTTCACTGACAAGCGAATTACTTTGTCAAAAGCAAGGCTGTGAATCCCGATACAAAAAGTAGCAAAAGATATGAATTATTTACGAGACTCTTAGACGATGTGAATGATGAGTCTGTAGGTTCCTTTAATTTGAGACCACAGAGAGCTAATTGTTGAAGTAAATCAGAACTGGGTTTAGTTCCTAGCCGAGGGATGAGAGTATACTGCAGTAAAACAGTCAGGACTTATACTTCTTTCAACATAGACCATTAGACCTTAGTCAGCATAGACCTATTGTTCTAATGTTATAACCAAGAGTACTATGTTATTGGTATCCACTTTGGTGTGGAGAAGATCTCTGCACAAGAAGACATGGGTATGGTAGTCAACCTCAAAATAATTTGCATTCATTAGCATTAGTTCATTCATTAATTGGTGTTAAAGCATCCATTATCTCGCTAGAAACAACTAACAAGAGAACTATAGGAGCCTGATATTGAAGTCATGCCTTAGGCGAGGGAAGGATAAATGAGCTCTTAAAGAAAGCAGCCTTCCGGGAAGCTCAAACGCTGATTATTAAATTAATTTCCAACACAGTGACACAACATCATAATTAAACTGAAGTTATTTCTCAGCTAATGGAACTAAGTGGCGCTTTCTGACACTAATGGGCTTCAGACTGTTTCACTGTGTCTGTGTGTCAGAGAGAGAGAGAGAGAGAGAGAGAGAGAGAGAGAGAGAGAGAGAGACAGAGAGAGAGAGAGAGAGAGAGAGAGAGAGAGAGAGAGAGAGAGAGAGAGAGAGAGAGAGAGAGAGAGCGAGAGAGAGAGAGAGAGAATGTGTGTGTATGCAGGCTGTAATAGCTAGGGCTAGGCCTATATCTCACGAGAATACATTAGATAAATAGAAATGAATTCTTCCCTAACTCTGCATTTAATGTCTCTCCTCATAACAGAGGTGCTAGGTGTTTTATCAAAAGGATTAGTAAGCAAGATACTTGTGTTTAGCCCAACCATTAATTATGAAATGGAAAGTTGGAAAACAAGGTTATTTTTCAGCCTTAGCTTAGCTAGCTCCTGAGGGAAAAAGGCTTCCAGCATTACCAAAACCACCAGATGAACAAAACCAATTTTGGAGGTACTTTTGTTCCAATATTTTGAGATGTGTATGGTTGCTAGCACAATATTCTCCCCCTGTCGGGTATGTGACTTCTAAAATTGATGTGAACCACAATGTGTGTGTATGCTCTCGTGTATGTGTATGCTTTGTGTGTGTGGAAATGGCCCACACTGTGATTGATCACATACTCTCATTGCCCTTGTTCCTCCATATTTTAGTCCAGTCCTCTGGCACAGCCAGGCCTCGTTAATATGATGCCAGCCTCTGAGCGGGAGCAGGGTTAAAGAGAGGTTGACTGGTGAGTGACCCAGCCAGCATGACAGAGACTGAAACCTCATCATTATACTGTACTAGAGGTCGACCGATTATGATTTTTCAACACCGATACCGATTATTGGAGGACCAAAAAGCCGATACCGATTAATCGGCCGAATTCTAAAATGTATTTATTTATTTGTAATAATGACAATTACAACAATACTGAATTAACACTTTTAGTTTAACTTAATATAATACATCAATAAAATCAATTTAGCCTCAAATAAATAATCAAACATGTTCAATTTGGTTTAAATAATGCAAAAACAAAGTGTTGGAGAAGAAAATAAAAGTGCAATATGTGCCATGTAAACATGCTAACGTTTAAGTTCCTTGCTCAGAACATGAGAACATATGAAAGCTGGTGGTTCCTTTTAACATGAGTCTTCAATATTCCCAGGTAAGAAGTTTTAGGTTGTAGTTATTATAGGAATTATAGGACTATTTCTCTCTATACCATTTGTATTTCATATACCTTTGACTATTGGATGTTCTTATAGGCACTTTAGTATTGCCAGTGTAACAGTATAGCTTCCGTCCCTCTCCTCGCCCCTACCTGGGCTCGAACCAGGAACACATCGACAACAGCTATCCTCGAAGCATCGTTACCCATCGCTCCACAAAAGCCGTGGCCCTTGCAGAGCAAGGGCAACAACTACTTCAAGGTCTCAGAGCGAGTGACGTCACCGATTGAAACGCTATTAGCGCACACCCCGCTAACTAGCTCGGGAGTTTATAGGCTTGAAGTCATAAACAGCTCAATGCTTGAAGCACAGAGAAGAGCTGCTGGCTAACGCACGAAAGTGCTGTTTGATTTAATGCTTACAAGCCTGCTGCTGCCTACCACCGCTCAGTCAGACTGCTCTATCAAATATCAAATCATATACTTAATTATAACATAATAACACACAGAAATACGAGCCTTAGGTCATTAATATGGTCAAATCCGGAAACTATCATTTCGAAAACAAAACGTTTATTCTTTCAGTGAAATACGGAACCGTTCCGTATTTTATCTAACGGGTGGCATCCATAAGTCTAAATAGTCCTGTTACATTGCACAACCTTCAATGTTATGTCATAATTACGTAAAATTCTGGCAAATTAGTTTGCAATGAGCCAGGCGGCCCAAACTGTTGCATATACCCTGACTATGAGTGCAATGAACGCAAGATAAGTGACACAATTTCCCCAGTTTAATATTGCCTGCTAACCTGGATTTCTTTTAACTAAATATGCAGGTTTAATAAAATATACTTCTGTGTATTGATTTTAAGAAAGGCATTGATGTTTATGGTAAGGTACATTCGTGCAACGATTGTGCTTTTTTCACAAATGTGCTTTTGTAACGGATGTGAAATGGCTAGCTAGTTAGCGGGTACGCGCTAGTAGCGTTTCAATCAGTTACGTCACTTGCTCTGAAACCTATTAGTAGTGTTGCCCCTTGCTCTGCAAAGGCCACGGCCCTTGCAGAGCAAGGGGCAACACTACTAATAGGTTTCAGAGCAAGTGACGTAACTGATTGAAACGCTACTAGCGCGTACCCGCTAACTAGCTAGCCATTTCACATCCGTTACACTTTTGTTCAATCATCCCCCGTTTGGCGAAGTTGGCTGTTTTTGTTAGGAATAAATAGTCTTCACACAGTTCGCAACGAGTCAAGCGGCCCAAACTGCTGCATATACACTGACTCTGTTGCACAGAACGCAAGAGAAGTGACACAATTTCCCTAGTTAAAAGAAATTAATGTTAGCAGGCAATATTAACTAAATATGCAGGTTTAAAAATATATACTTGTGTATTGACTGACATTGGTGCAACGACAGGGCTTTTTTCGCGAATGTGCTTGTTAAATCACCCGTTTGGCGACGTAGGCTATGATTCAATGATAAATTAACAGGCACCACATCGATTATATGCAACGCAGGACAAGCTAGATAAACTAGTAATATCATCAACCATGTGTAGTTCACTAGTGATTATGTTAAGATTGATTGTTTTTTATGAGATACGTTTAATGCTAGCTAGCACCTTACCTTGGCTCCTTGCTGCACTCGCATAACAGGTTGTCAGCCTGCCACGCAGTCTCCTCGTGGAGTGCAATGTAATCGGCCATGATTGGTGTCCAAAAATGCTGATTACCGATTGTTATGAAAACTTGAAATCGGCCCTAATTAATCGGCCATTCCGATTAATCGGTCGACCTCTATACTGTACTGCACCAGACAAGCTAGCAGAGAAGGGAGACAAGCTTCCTAGGAAACTCCAATGAGACAGTAATGGGTAATAGAAATGAATGGCTGTTTGTGCCCCTTCCCCTTCCAAACATCTCCCTCCATTATATTCCACTCTGTGTACCAAACATTGAAAATCATGTACAGTAGACATTGTCTTGACAATTGTGTCCCCTATCACTCACCTTAAACAGGTAAATATCTGGGATTTGATTTATGTTTTGAGATGTTTATTTAGAGGTTATTTGGCTGTAGCTTGGTAACTAATAATTTGTGATGGGGGAAAAATCTATGCAGTTACATATGGGGATATTATTTATATCGTGTGGTACTGTTTGGACAATTTTTGCGCTAGTTGGCTGTGCCTGTCCTGCACCAAAAAATATTTCATTCATAGCTTGTTCTCCATCTTCTTTTTAAACAGGAAGACCATTTGTTTCCAGCACTTTTATTTCCATGACAGATCAAAACGTGTTTTCTCATGGCTCTCTCTTGTCCCTCTGCAGCAGACATATGTTTGGAACATCAAATCACAATAAAATGATAGAATCGAATCACAATACATATAGAATCGCAATACATATCTTGTCAGCACAAAAGTATTGTGTTAATGTCATATTGTGAGGTCCCTAGCAATTCCCAGCCCTAATAATACTAATATATATTGGTCCTGTTTCACACATGTACAAGTGTGTATTGTACACCTGTAAAATGGAAATGTGCATATCTCAACTCCCCCTGAGAGTGGGGTCACAGCCAGGGTCAGTGTCACTCCCTGACCTTAGATATCTCTGTTTTTCTATATATTTTGGTTAGGTCAGGGTGTGACTAGGGTGGGTACTCTAGTTTTTGTATGTCTAGGGTGGCCTGATATGGTTCCCAATCAGAGACAGCTGTTTATCGTTATCTCTGATTGGGGATCATATTTAGGTAGCCATTTTCCTCATTTGTGTTGTGGGATCTTGTCTATGTTTAGTTGCCTGTCTGCACTATTTGTATAGCTTCACGTTTCGTTAGTTGATTTTCTTGTTTTTGTTCAGTGTTCATTCATTAAAGAGAATGTACGCATACCACGCTGCACCTTGGTCTCTCTCATACGACGATCGTGACAGTCAGCCATTATCAGCAGCGCCCCTGAAGAAATTAGGATGAAGTGCATTGCTCAAGAGCACATCAACAGATTTTTCACCTTGAGCATTCAAACTAGCTACCTTTCAGTTACCAGCCAAACGCTCTAACCGCTAGGCTACCTGCAACCTTTAATGGGGAGGCTGGATTGAGGCTTTTGAGGACTATGACACCGTTTGCTCTTCACAGCTCTGAGATGGCAGGAGAAAAAGTGAAGAGGAGAAGAGGAAGATCATTTGAATGTTAAAATCACCTTTATTAGGAGGTCAAACTCCCTACCGACTGTCCAAAATATATATTTTTTTACGCGCTAGGATAATTTGTCATACCTTTTCCCTGAGAGTATTAAACAAGACCTGACCAAGGCCCCTTTCCCCCTCTCATGTAGGAATAACCCCAGTTTATGTATTTTGTCTTTCAAAACTCTGTCCAGACCAGGGTCATTCTGAGTGAGCAGTTTTAGCGCAATAGAGTTCATATCTTGCTCAAGTGATCTCAGTTCCTGTTTACATACACACGTAAGGGTAAATCAACGAGGGGCTATGCGCTATAGGGAAAATAATAACCGACGTGGAAGGTACTTTCCACGATGTGCTAGGGAGTTGCATTACTTTCCAAGGAATGCTAAAAATGTGTTAATTTGCGGGTACAAATGTATTCAACATCCACTGAAATAGCTTGCAAGTTTACTAGATAACTACAGTATTTGTTTTGGTAATGAAACAAATAGACTTGCTAGTTTTGCTAACCAAACTACCTTGCTAATATGGAAATCGATTTCAACAATGCCAATGATGTTTTCCAATCTACTTTTGCTTTCAAAAGCAGCGCAAACATAGAACATTTAAAAATTAAGTATAGCCATTGAATTCTCCCGTTATGATATACAGTGTGTTACAGGGAAATAGTGCAAAATATTGCCTTCAAGCCAATCAGAAACAAGTATTCAACACTGCCATGGTATAAAGAGATGTATACAGTGCATTCGAAAGTATTCAGACCCCTTGAATTTTCCCACATTTTTTTTCGTTACAGCCTTATTCTAAAATGAATTTCATTTAAAAATAAATCTCATCAATCTACACAAAATAAATATAAAAGAATATAATGACGAAGTGAAAACAGCTTTTTAGACATTTTAGCAAATGTATTAAAAACAAAAAAGTATTCAGACCCTTTTCTATGAGACTCGAAATTCAGGTGCATCCTGTTTCCATTGATCATCCTTGAGATGTTTCTACAACTTGATTGGAGTCCACCTGTGGTAAATTCAATTGATTAAACATGATTTTGAAAGGCACACACCTGTCTATAAAAGGTCCCACAGTTGACAGTGCATGTCAGAGCAAAAACCAAGCCAAGAGGTTGAAGGAATCGTCCGTAGAGCTTCGAGACAGGATTGTGTCGAGGCACATATCTGGGGAAGGGTACCAAAACATTTCTGCAGCAATGAAGGTCCCCAAGAACACAGTGGCCTCCATGATTCTTAAATGTCAGACGTTTGGAACCAGCAAGACTCTTCCTAGAGCTGGCCGCCCGGCCAAACTGAGAAATCTGGGGAGAAGGGCCTTGGTCAGGGAGGTGACCAAGAACCCAATGGTCAGTCTGACAGAGCTCCACAGTTCCTCTGTGGAGATGGAAGAACCTTCCAGAAGGACAACCATCTCTACAGCACTCCACCAATCAGGCCATTATGGTAGAGTGGCCAGACGGAAGCCACTCCTTAGTAAAAGGCATGACAGCCCGACTGGGAGACCAGTCAGGATCGAGGGAAAGATGAACGGAGCAAAGTACAGAGAGATCCTTGATGAAAACCTGCTCCAGAGCGCTTAGGACATCAGACTGGGGTGAAAGTTCACCTTCCAACAGGACAACGACCCTAAGCACGTGCCAAGACAACACAAGAGTGGCTTCGGTACAAGTCTCTGAATGTCCTTGAGTGGCCCAGCCAGAGCCAGGACTTGAACGCAATCGAACATCTCTGGACAGACGTGAAAATAACTGTGCAGTGACACTTCACATCCAACTTGACAGAGGTTGAGAGGATCTGCAGAGAAGAATGGGAGAACCTCCCCAAATACAGGTGTGCCAAGCTTGTAGCGTCATACTCAAGAAGACTCAAGGCTGCAATCACTGCCAAAGGTGTTTCAGCAAAGTACTGAGTAAATGGTCTGAATACTTATGTAAATGTGATATTTCAGTTTATATTTTTTATACTTTTGCAAAAATTTCTAAAAACTTGTTTTTGCTATGTCATTATGAGGAATTGTGTGTAGATTGAGGAGAACAAATAAACATTTAATCCATTTTAGAATAAGGCTGTGACGTAACAAAATGTGGAAAAAGTCAATGGGCCTGAATACTTTCCGAATGCACTGTACTGTTGTCAAAACACACATATTTGGGCTTTTTCTCCAACCATTGTCTTAAAGGCCCAGAGCAGTCAAAAACATGATTTTTCTGTTTTATATATATACTGTATGTGCACACTATGAGGTTAGAATAATACTGTGAAATTGTGAAAATTATGACAATGCCCTTTTAGTGTAAGAGTTTCTTTCTGACCATTTTAATTGTTACCCGGAAATTATTTGATATTGAGACAAAAAAACGGCTGCATCTGACCTTTAATGTCTCAAAGTGACAAAATGCTGATCTGTAAAACCCATAGGAGTAATGGCACACTGCATAATTCTACCACTGTAGTGGTCAGATACATACAGCATGGCTAACCTTGCTACACTGACCTTACCATCACCGCCCTTAACCCATGTGTACTGCCTAACTTTTGTGTGTGTGACCCTCCACACATCAGACAGCTTCAACTCAGTTAGTAGACTAGACAGACAGGTGACTGACTGACTGTAGGTTATGGCTCCTCCTCACCAGTGCGAACAACAGTGAAATCCACAGTACAGTTCCAGTCCCCTCCCAAAAGTATACACCTCTCCTATCCTGGTCACACTGTCGTAAAGTTTCCTTTATTTGATCAAAGACAGCAATATGCCCTGTACCAGTAGAACAACGATATTAAGCTTTTTCTGTCTTACTTCTGAAACCAAAGCCCTCTTTTTCCTATGTCTCCCCCCATTAATTAAGAAGAGGAAGAGAAGAAGAGAAGAAAACATGAAGGAAGAGATGCAGTAAAGGAGAGAAGAAGAGAGGAGGACAAGACAAGACGAGAGCAAGACAAGAGGAGATGCTTCTCTGATGGGAAACAGACCAACTACAGGCAGGTCTCCGGTCTACTACAGTAGAGCACCTCTCAGCCCACATTCCTGCTGTAACGTAGAATCCCCCAACCCTCTGGTTTAAATCATCTCAGCCAGGAAATGAAATGGTGTCTGTCTGATGTCACACAGCAAGACGGCAGAGCTAAGCTGCATTCAACAGCCTTTAATAAAGTCATGAGAGTCATGAAAGGTGTAGTTACTATGTTCTTATGATCATTTCTTTTTGCATCCGTCACGGGTTTAACAACATAGATTCTGGATCGCTTTGAAATCATGGGGTGCAAGATATTTCATTTAATGAATAATAACTATGCTTGGGAAGGACCGGCCTATGACATAGTCTGATACATTCATTTGAGTCAAAGGCCCACAATGTTGAGTGACAACAGTAAAGGGTAGGCGTGAGGGGCATGTCAAATGTGAGTGAGAGCTGCATGTTCTCCAACACTTCCTGAGCCTTTGGTTTGTGTCCCAAATGACACCCTATTCCCTATAAAGTGCAGAGTCAAAAGTAGTGCACTATATTGGGAATAGGGTGCTATTTGGGATACACCCTGATGGATAAGGTCATCTGATAAGCCTGAAATCCCCTCACTACCCAGGCAGGCCGCTACCCACGTCCCTGTCTCAGTCCCAAGCCCTGATCCACTTCTAATGCAGTTTGAGAGAAGCAATAAGGGCCTCCCAATACCAACAACAATGCTGTTCTGTTGCCACACACACAACACACACACAAACACAAACAAACAAACACACACACAATAACATACAATAACACACACACACTATGAATATGTAATTACCAAAATAATACTGAGGACAAATGGCCTGGCTTCAAAACCATTTTCGGGGAAAAAACGGTATCAAATTTGAAAGACTCCAATAGCGTAACCCTTTTCCTCAGTCGAATGACTAGTGTTATTCATATTTTTCAGAATTCCATAATTAATAAACATACTTTTTTTAAACAGACTTTTTTTGTTATATTTCTGTCTTCTGTGATGTATATAAAGTGTAATATTGGGATGCAAACTATAACCATGTGTGTGAGGTGTGTACTTTTGTTTCAAAGTAGATTTGTTTAAGACTACCAAGAATCGCTCTGTGTGACCCTGATTTAGCCCACTGCAGTAAAAGGTTAATGAATGTTACAACATGGAAAATTACATCATTCATTACTTTCTATTTCTCCTTGAATTGAATGTGTGATATTTAGGAGCATATCCCTTCATTATGACAACAGACATGATATATGATTTGCTAATAAAGAATGGAGGAAGAGGAGAATAGGTAACAAGAGAAAGAAGAGTATGATGATGATGATGGTTTCTATAGTTCTATATTTTTATACTATGTTATAGTAGTAATAGTATAAAGGTGATGTTGATTTTCTTATTTCATTTATTTAACTAGGCAAGTCAGTTAATAACAAATTATTATTTACAGTGACGGCCTACCCCGGCCCAACCTTAACCTGGAGGACACTGAGCCAATTGTGCTACAACCTATGGGAGTTGTGATACAGCCTGGAATCTAACCAGGGTCTGTAGCGACGCCTCTAGCACTGAGATGCAGTTCCTTAGACCGCTGCGCCACTCGGCATGATGCTTCTGGTGAAAATGTATTATTTGGTAACACTCCAAACATTACAGGGAACCCCATATTGTTTCATAGCAACAGCTCTTGTGGTAGTAGGCTACACATGGTCAACGGTGTGGTATGAAGTGTCAGTTACCGCTGTTTGCCACATTCAACAAAGAGAGTTTCAGAAAAGACTATTCAGGGGTATGGTAAAGACTTTTAAATTAATTGCGCATTATTACAACCATTTATACATTATGTAACGGATACGACAAGTAAGGCATGACTTCAGAAAGTATTGGAAACCCAATAACGATGACTTGTGTGCTTCATCATTTAATCGGTTATCATAAATAGGCCTACTGTATCTTGACATCTCTCTCGTTTAACGAAATGTAAAATAGTTTAGAAGCTTGACATACCTTACCAGGGTTTGTGAACACCTAATCAAAATATTGACCGGATTCCAAAACGTATCGGAAACTTCGGGAAAGGGCTTCGGACGTTGCTCTTTTCCAGCTCCCTTAGATGAGTGCTCGTTCTGTAAAAAAGCGCTCTGCTCTAAGAGATTGGTGACGTCATCGACGGGGAGGAGACTGGAAACGGAGGCTAAACGAATGAATCAACATTTAATTGTACAGTCTCTGAGTCTGTAATGATGATGATTAGAGCTATAAATAAGTTACAACGTTATGCTCAATGTCATCATTGATCCTAATATCGTTAATGCTGTGTAACTATTTTTGTGTATCAACTTTATAATAACGCATTGTTCCTATGAGGCGAGAAGAGAGAGATAGAGAGACTAATATAATTTTCTCTTTGGAATCTTGTGTGGTTTTGGTGGTTGATAATCCTTATTAATTTCAATTCATTATAGGGATTCTCTGGTAGATTTGTGTACCTTTAGTGTAAGTAGTGAAAGTAGCGCTCACAAGCAAAAAGCTGTCCCATTAAAATTGCTTGCTACATCACATACAGTGCCTTCAGAAAGTACTCACACCCCTTGGCTTATTCAACATGTTGCTGTGTTGCAGCCTGAATTTAAAATGGATTAAATCACAATACCAAATAATGTCAAAAAGAAAACTTGTTTTTATTTACATAAGTATTCACACCCATGATTCAAATACATGTAGGAAGAACCTTTGGCAGTGATTATAACTGTGAGTCTTTCTGGGTGAGTCTCTAAGAGCTTTGTACACCTGGATTATACAATATTTATCACATTATTATTTCAGAAATTCTTCAAGCTCTGTCAAGTTGATTGTTGATCACTGCTAGACAGCCATTTTCAAGTCTTGGCATAGATTTTCAAGCCAATTTAAGTCAAAACCGTAACTGGGCCACTCAGGAACATTCAATGCTGTCTTGGTAAGCAATTCCAGTGTATATTTGGCCTTGTGTTTTAGGTTATTGTCCTGCTGAAAGGGGAATTTGTCTCCCAGTGTCTGTTGGAAAGCAGACTAAATAAGGTTTTCCTCTAGTATTTTGCCTGTGCTTAGCTCTATTCCATTTATTTTTATTCCTAGTCCTTGCCGATGACAAGCATAAACATAACATGATGCAGCCACCACCATGCTTGAAAATATAAAGAGTGGTACTCAGTGATGTGTTGTGTGTGATTTGCCCCAAACTTAACGCTTTGTATTCAGGACAAAAAGTGCATTTCTTTGACACATATTTTGCAGTATTCCTTATGTCCCTTGTTGAAAACAGGATGCATGTTTTGGATTTTTCCTTCTTTTCACTCTGTAATTTTGATTAGTATTGTGGAGTAACTACAATGTTGTTGATCCATCCTCAGTTTTCTCCTATCACAGCCATTAAACTGTGTAACAGTTTTAAAGTCACCATTGGCCTCATGGTGAAATCCCTGAGTAGTTTCCTTCCTCTCCGGCAACTGAGTTACTAAGGACACCTGTATCTTTGTAGTGACCGGGTGTATTTATACACCATCCAGTGTGTAATTAATAACTTCAGCTTGCTCAAAGGGATATTCAATGTCTTTGTTCTTCTTTTTTTCACGCATCTACCAATAGGTGCCCTTCTTTTTGAGGCATTGGAAAACCTTTCTGGTGTTTGTGGTTGAATCTGTGTTTGAAATTCACTGCTCGACTGAGGAACCTTACATATAATTGTATGAGTGGGGTACAGAGATGAGGTAGTGATTCAAAAATCATATTAAACACTATTATTATTGCACACAGTGAGTCTATGCAACTTATTATGTGACTTGTTAAGCACATTTTTACTCCTGAACTTATTTAGGCTTGCCATAACAAAGTGGTTGAATCCTTATTGACTCAAGACATTTCAGCTTTTCAATTTCAATACATTTGTTTTAAAAAACGTTGACATTAGGGAGTATTTTGTGTAGGCCAGTGACACAAAATCTCAGTTTAATCAATTTTAAATTCAGGATCTAACACAACAAAACGTAGAAAAAGTCAAGGGGTGTGAACACTTTCTGAAGGCGCTGTATGTGCAGATATGTCCACCATGTTATTGCTTTCTCTCTCGCTCTGCTGTGGGTGCATCATGTGCATCTTGCTAACTGTCATTCATATGGCGAGGAGCTGAAGCTCATTGGTTAAACTCGAATTGCTACGGGCTGGCCAGCTTGGGGTTAAAATGTAGTGAAAATGGCGCAGCACAGCTTCCAGAAAATCATTGCTTTCAAACTAGGGATTTTGTGGCAAATTGAGGTAAAACAGTACTTCTGTTCATAGATTAGGGATGTATGAACCACACATTGAAACATCCAGCCCAAAGCGGGAGGTTTAAAAAATACTTGGTGTACTACTCACCAAAGTCCTAGAGCATGTCTTTTAGTACAGCCTACCATAACTGTCTGAGGTTAAGGCCTTCCTCCAGCTAACAGAAGTTATGCCCAAGTCACCTAACTTCAGCTCCCTGGAATGTGGAATGTGAGCAGCACTGACTCAGACTCTACTTGGTTGTACATTCACTACCATATCTGGCACTTTGTTAGAGGGTGTCAAGTTTTTGGTTGTTGTCTTCTGGAAAGAGTTGTAGACAACGTTGGGTAGGTTACTCACTGGGAAACAAATACACAATAGCAGACAACAGAACTTAGATTTCAGGATACATTAAGCCAAACAACTTCATAGAAAGCAGAGGAGAGCAAGACCGTGTATTTATTATTTGGATCCCCTTAGCTGTTACAGTCGCAACATCTACAAACGACGAGCTTCCTTCCTCGCAGGCTGGAGTTGAAAAATTGCCGATCTAGAAAGAAAGCATCTGTCAAGTCAGTGGACTGTGGGGAGCATAACTTAGATATGGAAGGTACAGTAACGTGTACTTTTCTCAGAGCCAGAGGATAAAAAAGAAAAGGAAAAATTAATCGTAACTGCTCTCTCCTACCGTTTCATCTCCCTGTCAGAAGGCTATCGACTGTATGATGGATCTCCATGCAGAACTCCATAGCAACAGTAGACTCCAAACCGTATTGTCTCCAAGTGATAGATCCAATGTAATACTTCGATATTGAGGCTGTACTTTACTTTTTGCTGTCACCTTGACTCTGAGAGCCAAGCACTATGACATATGACCCCTGGTTAAAAGGTCTAAAGCTTTAACAAGAGCAAGGGACTGTGTTTCATTTGAAAACAGCATAACATCTTTGTAAAAGCAGAATATTTCAGTCATTCCGTTGGAAGAGATGACTGTTCCGAAGAGAGCCAAGAACTTGAGAGGAACCAACATCTTCCTCAACAAGGATTTCTCTGAAGCTGTGTGCCAGAGGCAGAAACAACAGCTATGAAAGATGCCAGAGAACACAGGGACATTGCTTACATCTGCTATGACAAGCTCATTGTCCACCCTCCCTCCCAAAAGCCTGGGATGACTGAGAGAGGCAAGCTTCCTGGTCAGTAGCTTCAACCCAACATCACACACACACACACCAACTGACAAGTATCTGATTGACTAACTCTATTAGCCAAACAATGTCTTTATTTTTATTTGATTGATTTGTTGTCCAATAATCTACCCAGGAAAGGGCTAAGAATAACCCATATTAATAGATGTAGCCTTAGTAATAAAGTTAATGAAATCAATAACTTGCTAACATGGGATATGGGGGGAGGTGTTGCTGTATATATGTTCAGAGCCATATTCCTGTAAAGCTTAGAGAGGATATCATGTCAAATGTTTTTGAAGGGTTGTGGTTTCAAGTTCACCTGCCTCATCTAAAGCCTATTTTTGGGGTGCTGCTATAGGCCACCAAGTGCTAACATTCAGTATTTGGATAATACTGTATATGTGCAATGCTTGATAATGTGTGATGATGTTAACAGAGAGGTCTATTTTCTGGGTGACCTAAACATTGACTGGTTAGCAACTAACTGTCCTCTCAAGAGGAAGCTTCTAACTGTGACTAATGACTGTAATATGACCCAGGTTATCCCTCAACCAACTAGAGTGCATACCAGTAGTGTATTGATCATCTCTTCACTAATGCTGAAGAGCTTTACTCCAGAGCAATATCAGGTCCCACTGGCTGTAGTGACCATAACATTGTGGCAATAACAAGGAAAGTCATAGTGCCAAGGTTGGGCATAAAGTCATTTTTGTTTGGGATAGGGGGCAGTATTTTGACGTCCGGATGAAAAGCGTTCCCAAAGTAAACTGCCTGTTACTCAGGCCCAGAAGCTAGGATATGCATGTAATTGGTGGATTTGGATAGAAAACACTCTAAAGTTTCTAAAACTGTTAAAATGATGTCTGTGAGTATAACACAACTGATATGGCAGGTGAAACCCCGAGGAAAAATCATCCCCCCCCAAAAGAAATTCAGCTTACCACTATTTTCAATGGCTATCACTTTTATTATAAGGCGAAGTCCTCCCAGATTGCAATTCCTAGGGCTTCCACTAAATATCAACAGTCTTTAGAAAGAGTTTCAGGCTGGTTTTTGGAAAAATGACGCAGAAATTTTAGTTTTTCTAGGTGGCTCCCATTTTGGCTGTAGTGTTTCCAAGTGCGTGGAAGAGAGCGCAATAACGATTCTCCGTCTTAAATTTGATCATTTATTTGCATATTATAAATGTTGTTTGACTTGTTTTGAAAAGTTTATTAGTAACGTTTGGGATTTATTTTGTATGCATTTTGATGGAGGGAAACTGGGTGGATTATTGACTGAAGCGCGCCAGCTAAACTGAGGTTTTATGGATATAAAGAAGGACATTATCGAACAAAAGGACCATTTGTGATGTAACTGGGACCTTTTGGAGTGCCAACAGAAGAAGATCATCAAAGGTAAGGCTTTTATTATATCGCTATTTCTGACTTTCGTGTCGCACCTGCCTGGTTGAAATATGTTTTCAATGGTTTTGTATGCGGGGTGCTGTCCTCAGATAATCGCATGGTTTGCTTTCACCGTAAAGCCTTTTTGAAATCTGCGGCTGGATTAACAAGAAGGAAGCTTTATTTTGATGTATTACACTTGTGATTTTATGAAAGTTAAATATTTATAATACTGTAGTTTGAATTTCGCGCTCTGCAATTTCACCGGATGTTGTCGAGGTGTCCCGCTAGCGTCACGCCTTTCCCAAAGTTAACACCCAGAGTTGTCTGTATTGTAGAACTGCCGGTCATTATGTGTCTACCTGTCCTTTAAATAGACCAGGCTCATCAGTAGGTACGAATACTCTGGTGGGCCATATGGAGAATTTTTCTTCTCCCCTTACACGCACCCCTCTCCATGCCATCCTGCTGTGGGGCGACCAGTCTAAATCTCTCTGGGTTCTCATCGACTCTGGAGTCGACGAGAGTTTCATGGACGCCACCCTGGTGTCTGAGCTGGGCATCCCCACTCAGCCCCTCTCCAGTCCCCTGGACGTTAAAGCACTGGATGGGCTCTCTGTAGGCAGGGTTACCCACAATACTACTCCTATCCACCTGCGTGTGTCCGGTAACCACAGTGAGTCTATACAGTTTATGCACATCAAGTCTCCTCAGGTTCCTGTGGTATTGGGGTTTTCTTGGCTCCAGTGCCACAATCCCCTTATCAACTGGACTGCTGGTACTATTGTGGGCTGGAGCCTGTTCTGCCAGGCCCATTGCCTGAAGTCGGCACAGCCTGCCCCGGGATGTCTTCCTGTGGGCTCGGAAGAAGCCTCGGACCTCTCCGCTGCCCGCTCCCAGGTCCTGGAAAGCCCTTCTTTTAATTTTTTGTATTTTATTTTATCTTTATTTATACAGGTTTTTTCTCATTGAGAAAAAAAATCTATTTTCCAAGAGAGACCTGGTCCAATAGCAGCAGAGGGAACAACGTTTCAGACAAAACAACTTACAAACACTAACACAACATTAAACAAAACTATAAACACACATACAGTACAACAAAAACATTTTACAATAAAAACACAAACGTCTTGACTAAAAACAGCTGGCCTAAAAACAATTACACTCTTCTATGATATATACATTGATCAAGTGTTCAAACTCCACCAACGAAACTACTTCTTACATCAACTGATGTCACAAAGTGCTGTACAGAAACCCAGCCTAAAACCCCAAACAGCAAGCAATGCAGGTGTAGAAACACGGTGGCTAGGAAAAACTCCCTAGAAAGGCCGGAACCTAGGAAGAAACCTATGAGGGTGGCCAGTCCTCTTCTGGCTGTGCCGGGTGGAGATTATAACGGAACATGACCAAGATGTTCAAATGTTCATAGATGACCAGCAGGGTCAAATAATAATAATCACAGTGGTTGTAGAGGGTGCAACAGGTCAGCACCTCAGGAGTAAATGTCAGTTGGCTTTTCATAGCCAATCATTCAGAGTATCTCTATCGCACCTGCTGTCTCTAGAGAGTTGAAAACAGCACGCCCAGTGAACAGGTCAGGGTTCCATAGCCGCAGGCAGAAGAGTTGAAACTGGAGCAGCAGCACGACCACAGCAAGGTGTCATCGGGCCAGGTAGTCCTGAGGGCTCCTAGGGCTCTGAGAGAAAGAAAGAGAGAGAGAGAGAGAGAGAGAGGGAGAGAGAGAGAGAGAGAGAGAGAGGGAGAGAGAGAGAGAGAGAGAGAGAGAGAGAGAGAAAGAGAGAGAAAGAGAGAGAAAAAGAGAGAGAGAATTAGAGAGAGCATACTTAAATTCACACAGGACACCGGATAAGACTGGAGAAATACTCCAGATTTAACAGACTGACCCTAGCCCCACGACACATAAACTATTGCCGTATAAATACTGGAGGCTGAGACAGGAGGGGGCGGGAGACACTGTGGCCCCGTCCGACGATACCCCCGGACAGGGCCAAACAGGCAGGATATAACCCCACCCACTTTGCCAAAGCACAGCCCCCACACCACTAGAGGGATATCTAAATAAATGGATAATAAGTGTCACGCCTGCTCCCGCTCTCCCTCCCTGGTGCGCGAAGGCGCCAGGCTCCCCAGCATTATGCACTCCTTCCACCATCAGTACGCACACCTGCCTTTCCTCGTCACGCGCATCAGCGTTTTATTGGACTCACCTGGACTCAATCACCTGTTTATTACCTCCCCATCTCTGTTCCCCGCTGCTGCATTAATTGGCATTTGTCCTTGTATACCCGTATGCTGACGCTGCTCCTGTCTTGTTCTCTGTCTATTCCTAATTAAATGTCAACTCCCCGTACCTGCTTCTCTACTCCGGCGTCGGTTCTTACAGGATGCAGCAGCCATCATATGAAACATCGGGGAGTGCTGGCGTTCCGTTTGGTGGTGACGTCAGGTTCTGGGGCCGACATCGATGGAACCAGGGGTAGCCAAGCCAGCTCGTCCCCTTATGCCGTAGTTTGTGCATCTCAATTGTCAGTAGAAACCACATTTGTTTAAGCAAGTTCGCCATATCAGCTATGTTTTTTCAAAAGGCAGTAAATGAGGCTGAATTAACTGTTTCGCTGCCAGACAAGGCTCCGCTGAAAGCCAGGTGTAGCAGTGGTAAGGTGTTGGGACTGATGTTGGGGCCTTAACAGTTTGTGGGCACAGTATAGTGCAATTAATGTATTGTTTAGTGTTTTGTTGAGTAGTGGCTTTTCTGGCATGCATCCCACATGTATCCCCCCCCCCCACCAAGATAGCTAGTCATCTTTTGATGGTCATATCAACATGCTGTAGGTTTGAAAGCAAAACAGCAATAGCACTTGTACTATTTAATAAAAATGCCTGTTCATAGGATTCTACTGTTACTGGACTAGATGAACACCAGTCTATCATATGTGTTTACTGTAACACACACTGAGTGGGATGGCAGCTCTCTGGGCTGGCTGTGGAGTGAGCCAAGAGAAAAGCTCCTTTGAAGTCCAATCCATGCTCTTCTGGTTCCCATGGTACTAGATAGAACAAATGGCCCACAAAATAGATACCCAAGCACTAATTGACCAACACCATGGAAGTGTTGGTCTGCTCAACCAATCTACCCCGGCACTGTATCCTTTTTGTACAAGTGCAATTGCTGTTATGCTATCAAACATACAGCATGTGGATATGTTAACCAAACGATGACTAACATCATTTGATGTAACAACTGCCATGAGTTGAGTACATGTATTTACAGTGTATACTGCCCAGATAGACTACACTGCTTCCCACATCTGTCTGTCTCCTACATAATCATGAGAACATGTCGTTGAGGGGGAATCATAAATGCAAGATAAAAAAATCCCCATCAAAATCCTTCAGTTTAAGCTGACGATATCTGGTGTTTTGCATATCAGTACACATGGTGTGCGTTTGTGAGGCCGGTTGAAAGTACTGCAGAATTCTCTAAAACAACGTTAGAGTCGGCTTATGGTAGAGAAATGAACATTCAATTCTCTGGCAACAGCAGACATCTGTGGCATTGTGTTGTGTGAAAAAACGACACATTTTAGAGTGGCCTTTTATTGTCCCCAGGACAATCCCTAGCACAAGGTGCACCTGTGTAATGATCATGTTCTTTAATCAGCTTCTTGTTATGCCACACCTGTCAGGCTGATGGATTATCTTGGCAAAGGAGAAATGCTCACTAACAGAGATCATGTCAATCAACCTGTATGCCTTCTCTTCATTAGCTAGGGCAGGCAGGCAGCTAGGCCTTCAAATGGATTAGTCATACAGTCAATCGTATGATATTTATGAGCATTTATCACCATATCAATTAGGGTTCACCCCATGGTATTCATCACACGTAGGACAACAACAAAACGTAGCTTATTTGCTCAAGTGGACAAGATAAGGCATGTGCATCGGCTCATTTAATTGGCTCAGTGGACACACACACACACACACACACACACACACACACACACACACACACACACACACACACACACACACACACACACACACACACACACACACACACACACACACACACACACACACACACACACACACACACACACACACACACACACACAAGCACAGGTTAAAAGATTAAATGCAATAAGATAGGGCTACCACTTTGGGTTTTAACCCACATCAATCAATTCAGATGGAGTGCAAACTTTCTATGACTGAGCTGCAGTAAGTGTCTGCCTAGAGCCACAATTATGTCTCTCGTTCCAAATGCTACCGCTTTTACTGTAGAGAGGACTGCTATGATTTGACGAGCTGTGCTGACTCATTAGACAGTCCATAAAATCCATATTTTATTGCTGGGAGAAAAGTCAGGTCTTCTTTTAAATCGACCAAAAGAATAAAGTTCATCATGCATAGTAATATTGCAGTGTTCAGATCAGAGAAAATGTTCAGTGGCAGGACTGAGCGGAAGTAATCTGATCTGTTGAAGGGAAGTTAATTCAGTAGGTACATTTCCTAGTCTGTATCTGAGCAATGCCCCACTAATCTAATCGCTAATCCACAGATAACCATCTGCCTTTGTTGCATTATTCTTTTAAAGAAAGTGCTAGAAAGTGCTACAAGCCAACCCTGCTAGCAACACACAACGCTGTCACGACGTTGCAAATAGGTGGTGAGGAGGTCATGACCATTACAGTGTGACAACTTTGGAGCAACCTAACTTTGTTATTAGGTACTTTACCTGGAAATCATAAGGCCCAGATTCAGTTACACTCTGGTTACCCAGAGGTCACAGGGTTCGGCACCCTCTATCTCCATGGCAACCCACCCGGCCAATTGAATCATTCCGGGACTATGCCCTCTTCCCCCTTCCACCAGATATCCTGCAGGTACCTTCGAGACGATAAACGTGTAAGTTATGATATTTATAGTGTCACTGGAGACAAACAATCTGGTAAATAACAGAATAAAGATAAAGAGGAAGGTATATCTAGCGAAATAGATTTTCATTCAGCACGTCATGAGGTGAAAATAAAACTGGGTGTTGGATAAAACGTTCATGTGTTCAGATCTTTATGATCTATATCGGTGTTACCGGATGATAGTAAAGTTTGTCCCCATACATCTGCACTTAACACATAACTTAGCCTTAATTCCAAATGGCAGGTTGATTGATGTCCTCTAATTCCCACTGATGGAATAAACACCCAGCCTAGTCACTGTCCATGTGTTGGAGCTGCATGCTCTCCCATGGCACTGACTCTCTAGTGGCAGCGGTGAGTAATGTGTTATCTTAGTGAGAGGTCAGCTGGACAGATACTCCTTTGTGTGTGTGTTTGTGTGTTTGTGTGTGTGTGTGTGTGTGTGTGTGTGTGTGTGTGTGTGTGTGTGTGTGTGTGTGTGTGTGTGTGTGTGTGTGTGTGTGTGTGTGTGTGTGTGTGTGTGTGTGTGTGTGTGTGTGTATGTGTGTGTGAGAGTGTGTGTGTGTGTGTGTGTGTGTGTGTGTGTGTGTGTGTGTGTGTGTGTGTGTGTGTGTGTGTGTGTGTGTGTGTGTGAGAGTGTGTGTGTGTGTGTGTGTGTGTGTGTGTGTGTGTGTGTGTGTGTGTGTGTGTGTGTGTGTGTGTGTGTGTGTGTGTGTGTGTGTGTGTGTGTGTGTGTGTGTGTGTGTGTGTGTGTGTGCACAGTACACCTACCCATCCCCAGAGGATATTTACATCTTATGTGTCTGGGGCTTTGGCTCTGGCCGATGCCCTTTAAGAATGATCATCCCTAGTTAATGAAGTTGGCAGGATACAGAGGTGTAGGTTTTATAATCAAGGCAAATGTTTTCAATTTGCTCTCCGGTCTGAATTAATCTAGATGGACAGAATTTATCCCATAGCTAGACTCTGCAGTGAATCAATAAATCAATAAAATGTATTTATGAAGCCCTTTTTGCATTAGGAGTTGTTACAAAGGGTTTATATAGAAACCCAGCCTAAAACCCCAAAGAGGAAGTAATCCAGATGTAGAAGCATGGTGACTAGGAAAAACTCCCTAGAACGGCACAAACCTAGGTAGAAACCTAGAGAGGAACCAGGCTCTGAGGGGTGGCAAGTCTCTTTTGGCTGTGCCAGGTGGAGATTGCAAGAGTACATGGCCATTTATGACAGATCATTCCTCAAGATGTTTTAGCACTCATAGACAAACAGCAGGGTCAAAATATAATCACAGTGGTTATAGAGGGTGCAACAGGTCAACCCCTTTAGGAGTAAATGTCAGTTGGCTTTTCATAGCCAAGCATTTAGAGGTTGAGACAGCAGGTGCGGGAGAGAGAGAGAGAGAGAGAGAGAGAGAGAGAGAGAGAGAGAGAGAGAGAGAGAGAGAGAGAGAGAGAGAGAGAGGGAGGAATTTATTTATTCTCAGCCCGGAGTCCCGTCGTCAACTCTTTCACCTGCCCGCCCAACAGTCCTGTCAGGTCATTGGATATGATATGTTCAGATGATTGTTCAGGATTGGGTGGATTTTTCTCTGAGCTCAGCTGAAATCATCTAGAAAAACTCAAACTCAACCTCCTACCAATAACATTTTCCAGATCAAGGGAAAGATGAACGGAGCAAAGTGCAGAGAGATCCCTGATGAAAACATGCGCTCAGTACCTCAGACTGGGGCGACCCTAAGCAAACAGCCAAGACAACGCAGGAGTGGCTTCGGGACAAGTCTCTGAATGTCCTTGAGTGGCCCAGCCAGAGTCCGGACTTGAACCCAATCGAACATCTCTGGAGAGACCTGAAAATAGCTGTGCAACGATGCTCCCCATCCAACCTGGCAGAGCTTGAGAGAATTTGCAGAGAAGAATGGGAGAAACTCCCCAAATACAGGTGTGTCAAGCTTGTAGTGTTATACCCAAGAAGACTTGAGGCTGTAATCACTGCCAGAGGTGTTTCAACAAAGTACTGAGTAAAGGGTCTGAATACTTATGTAAATGTGATATGAAAATAAATCTAAAATACAGTTTTTGCTTTGTCATTACAGAGTATTGTGTGTAGATTGATGAGGGGAAAAAAACATTTAATCCGTTTAAGAATAAGGCTGAATACTTTCTGAATGCAGTATTACCATGGATGACTAATATAATAATAAAGAAATAATCACCTTTAACGCACTTTAATTATTATACTCATAGTGTTAAGTAGCCTTTTTACAGAATGGAATTACAGAATTTGAAATTCCACATGTGGGAACATTGCTACAGCAACATGTTAACATCAGCTTTTCACATAAGGTATGAGGAGAATAACACTTTTTCACCCCCACATGTGAACTTGCAATTCCACATGTGAAAGTGAGATTTTTACATGTGGAGTTTTCTTACATGTGAAACTGCAAATGTGATCGTCACGTGTTCATTTTCACATCTGTCCTCTAGCGGAACCAGTGGACATTACAGACTTATTATAGAGACTGAAATGATGCAAGTGAAAACTACCACACCCTTCAAAAAGGTTACATGGCCATTTCCTCCCGTCCAATTGCTCAGCTCTAAAATGAGTGTGTGTGTGTGTGTGTGTGTGTGTGTCTGTGTATGTGTGTGTCTGTGTCTGTCTGTGTGTGTGTGTGTGTGTGTGTGTGTGTGTGTGTGTGTGTGTGTGTGTGTGTGTGTGTGTGTGTGTGTGTGTGTGTGTGTGTGTGTGTGTGTGTGTGTGTGTGTGTGTGTGTGTGTGTGTGTCTGTGTGTGTGTCCAACATGATTGGAGTGTAGTAGAGAGAGGCCAGTAATGAATTGGACTGTATAATAGGACAGAGTTACTGTAGGGGTACCACCCCCATACATTACTGTGAATTATATTCCCTCATATGGTTCAGGAGGGAAAGCAGTACTAGCAGCAAATGAGCTCTGTAGATCTGCATAGGCTTTTGACTAAGCATCATTTTAAAGCTAAACTAATGCTGAATTGATAGTAATTTATCAGGCGTCATTGTAAATTCTTGGCATATCTATTGTGTAACAAAACCAAGCAATTCTACCATTAGATTTTGTCTTACAGTACTGTAGCTGTATTCTAATTTATTCAAAACAATTTCAAAGAGGCTTCTGGCTGTTGGTAATAGTGCACCTAATCAAGGTGTTCTCTGCTTTATCAGTAGCACCCTTAAACAGAGGCACCCTACCTCTTTAATCCAACTCCTATTACCATAATGAAATCCCCAGTTCTATTACAAATCCTTTCTGAATAGCTGCGTGCCTAGATCTGAGGAAGAACGTAGGCCTACAAGGCTATACTCATGAAGGCTGTTCACATTGCTACCTGAGGCTACTATCCTTTTAGTATAATAATCAGACCTTGTCTTCTCCTAATCAGCCTCCACCTCTGATTGTAAGACCATGAATACAATCATTTATCACAGTAGTTATTCTTCTGGTGTTACGCAAAGAATTAAGAACAAGTCGAGACTTGTTCCAAAGTCTCAGCTGCCCCATGTAGTTCTGGTAATTCTCTTCGCTAAGCCCAGAGCTACATGGCCTGATGTCATGTGACCTCCGTTTCTTCCCCGGTGGTTTGTTCTGTTTGTTTGCCTCTTCTGGTGGCGTCTCTTCCCGGCAGAGACCGGAGACCCACATATGGTGTTAGGCCTGGCAGACTTTAGCTGTCTGTCTCACTGAGGCAGTTGCCAGAGTTAGTAGGGAGTCTGAATGACAGGATTAGCCAACACACACACACAAGCAGACACACACACACACACACACACACACACACACACACACACACACACACACACACACACACACACACACACACACACACACACACACACACACACACACACACACACACACACACACACACACACACACACACATACACATACACATACACATACACACACACACACACACACTACTCATCCCCAGCCCTGCCCAGCCCTGCTAGTACACTGACCCATAATCTAACTAGGGGTGTATATGTTGCTATTCCTGTCCCTGGTCACTTCTAGAAGTCTCCTGACTGAGCCACTTCCCTTTCAAGTGTATACAAACAGAGGAGCACTACTGTTGCCAAGTCTGAATTACAACTGAGTTGAGCTTCAATCTGCAGGTTCTCTAATCAACAAATAAACCCCCTCTAAATGGGCCTATTGTTGCTTTCTTTGCTATATGGAAATATCCATAGTTAAAGACTAGTTCATATTACGGTATGTGTTTCTGGCATCGAAAAATTGGTGCATACAGGTAGTGTACTATCAGTCTAAAGTACACAGAAAATAGAGCTGTACTTCACAGGAAATATACTTAGAGTGTTGGCCAACAAGGATGTCTGTCCATCTGGGTGTTTTCTTTGTGGGGGGATGAAGATTAAGTAGATTGTGGGTGGGGATTGTATCCCCTGACCCCTGTCCTACTTTCAGTGAGAGTTGCATTGGAACACACACACAGGATTAGGATTGGCGGATATAGGCTCTCTCATGGTTACTCTGTGATGAACTGAGAGGCACTCAGGAAGAAGGCCAATTGCTGGTTAGTAGTTAATCCAGAGTGTGGGTGTCATCGGCCAATCTTCAGACAACTGCCAAGGTGGTGTCAGTATACTGTGTCAGTATGGCACAGTATTTGTCTAATATAGACACAGTGATGATAACTACCAATCAATGGGTCAGTGGCAGTGCAAGTGGTCCTGTGTGGCTTAGTCGGTAGAGCATGGTGCTTGCAAAGTTAAGGGTTGAGGGGTTCGATTCCTGCAGGGGCTACCCATATCTTAAAATGTATGCGTGCATGACAGTGAATCTCATTGGATAAAAGAGTCTGCTAAATGGCATATTATTATTATATATCAAGTGTGAAGTCTCCAAGTTGGCCCACACTTATCTCATCACATGGCCATCTTGTGACATCGAGAAGATGGTGGGTGTGATTCTCTGCCCAGGCGTTGCTGACGCATGCCAGATCTTACAAGGCCTGGATAAGGTATTTTACGTATCAGCTAATCACATCATATTTTATAGCAATCTGGTGCCTGACTGCACAGTCGATTATGTGGCATGTGACCATTGAATGATGCATGCAACATTTGAGCAGGGGAAAGCGACTGGTCGCGTTGATAGGTAAAATGCCTATCCAGGCGTTGTAAGATCTGGCATGCGTCAGCAACACATGTGCAGAGGAACGCGCTCTATGGCATACATCTTGATCTGATTGGCTTTCACAAGCCTACTGAGATGGGTTGTAAGAGCCTACTACCAGCCAATGGGTGTTCTGTATGTGGGTATGCCAAGCATTCAAGAGCTGAAGTCACAACTTCTTTACCAAATAAAGTGTTTAGTTACTTCCCTCTAGTGGTGAATAGCGTAACATTATTATCATTATAAAATCTAACTCTCATCTAACTCCTATCATTTAATGAATGGACCAATTCCAGATATCTATTTTCTTCAGAGGGAAATGTTCTGGGAGTCGCTGCTAGCAAGGTACCTCACCATATAGAGTTCATTACTTTGCGGAATAGATCGTCCCTAACCTTCCTCAACCTTTCCGCCACTCAATTCCAGTGAAATGCTCTACTTATCTGTGCAAACGCTGGCGATGGGACTTGATGATAACCCGTCGAGTACATCAAATATGTTAATAGATGCAATGTAATTAGTAGAAGTTGATGAGGAGTGGTGTCCCTGAACACAGATTGAATCCAGAGGAAAATGAAGTGTCTTTGTGTGTTGAACGAAACATGACATTTCCTTCTCATAAAAGCAGTGTTCCCTGAAGGATGTGACTTTCTCTCCTCACCCATATCATAAACAGTGCGTTTTTTAAATCTGATGGGTGCTACATGATGACGTTTTGCTAACGTTTTTTTGTGTCTTGAAACTTGAAACTTGTCCTCTATGTACAGCATGGGTGCCACCTTGTGGCAACGAGTCCAACATTACATTTCTAGAGATCTTTTAAATGGCAAGCTAAGGGAATCAGTGGAATAACTGGTTAACCTAAAGCCCCACTCGAATGCATGACTTACAAGCAATATATATATCCCAGTTGAAGTAGAAATTGACCAACTGGAGAAGGGGAGAGAATGGAAGAGAAGGAGAGAAGAGAGAAAAGGGGAAATAAGGGAGAGAATAAGAAAGGTCAGAGAAGAGGAGAGAATGGTAGAGAAGGGGAGAGAAGGAGAGAGATGAGAACATACTGTATGTCCTCAGATGACCAAACCTCAGTGTTGTTTTCTTAGTTCTACCCCTGGTTACTCCCCTAGTCAGTGTCCAGACCACTAGAGCTCCCTGCACTCTGCCAGGGATGAGTCAGCCACTTGGCAAACCTTTTCAACTCAGCGAGAGGCTCTGACCTGTAGCCATGGTTACAGCAAAACACAGAGAGGCCGCATTATCTCACACTACAAAAGCTGACATCTCTCTTTTGGAGAGTTCCAGCGAGAAATGTTTTCTTAAACATTTTAAGGGGGGATTTTTAACTTCTAAGATGTAAACTCAAATGTTTAAAAAAGTTAGAATACTGAACTAGAATTCTTATCTAGAATCTTTATTTGCTATACCAATTTTGGACTTATAAATTCATGATATATTGATGATGATATTATTGCCTTAACTCCCTTATCTTACCTCATTTGCACTCACTGTATATAGACTTGTTGTTTTCTTTTTTCTACTGTATTATTGACTGTATGTTTTGTTTATTCCATGTGTAACTCTGTTGTATGTGTCGAATTGCTATGCTTTATCTTGGCCAGGTCGCAGTTGCAAATGAGAACTTGTTCTCAACTAGCCTACCTGGTTAAATTAAATAAAGGTGAAATAAAAATAAAATAAATAAATATATACCCATTGATTCTTGAAGAATATAACATATCAATGAGCTTAGTTCAACTGTCGTACCCCATCAGAACACAAAATATAAGCTTGTTTTTTACTGCAATGTTTGTAAACAATTTAAAAGTAAACAAACACTGTATAACCTCAAAACATCCATGATATCCATGATATCCATGATATCATGGATGGTCAGTCCTTGCATCCATAGCTCTGTCTATGAATTTCAGAGTGATTACATTTCTCCAGGCCCAACCCTCAGCTTTTTACCAAAATAGAGGTGGGGTAAGCACTTTCTTGTTGTTTCAATTAAGGACTCTTGCTTTAAGCCACAAGTATAACAAATCTGTCTACCAACATCTCCAAGCCATATAATACAGTTTTGGGGTTGGGTTAACACCAGTATCAATAGCAATATTAAAGACATTGATGGATCGCTAGCCGATATGGACAAGGAGTGACAGTCACACTCACATCCTGGTACTACAACTCCTGCCCTGAGATGACTAGTCAATGGGAGCACGTGATTGGTTGCTTGGCTGGCCTTTACAGAGCCCTGACTGTTGTGTCTTCACTACTATCCCAGCATCCCCCATAACCGTGGCTCATCATATGCATTTCTTAAAGTTGGGAAGTCACAAGTCCACCAGACCCGTCAGACCCACCAGACCCCAATACTTTATTCTGTTCATCTTGAACTGTATGAACCCTTTGACCTGAAACGTGATACACTGAAATAATGCTGCATTTACCATTACACCGATTTGTTTGTTCTCTTAGGATCAACATTGATCAGAGAGAGAGAGAGAGAGAGAGACAGAGAGACAGAGAGACAGAGAGACAGAGAGAGAGAGAGAGAGAGAGAGAGAGAGAGAGAGAGAGAGAGAGAGAGAGAGAGAGAGGAATTGATTTATTCTCAGCTCGGAGTCACGTTGTCAACTCTCACCTACCCGCCCAACAGTCCTGTCAGGTCATTGGATAGAGTGCATATGATATGATCAGAGGATTGTTCGGGATTGGGTGGATTTTTCTCTGAGCTCAGCTAAAATCATCGAGAAAAACTCAAACTCAACCTCCTACCAATAACATTTTCCAGAGCGTAGTTTGTTTTATGCTTAATGAATGAGTTGGAGAGAGAAGAGGTATGAAAATGATAGATTGTGGGATTTGACCGGATCTATTTCTATGGGCATCTGACTACAATGACTATAGACAGTCTTTCAAAGCAAGCAACGGTGATTTCTTCACACAAGAACAACTGTTTTCGGTGGACAATGGTCAACTGTTGTCAGAAGTATGGGAAATATATTTAGGAAGAGACAAAGAAACATTTATCAATGCTGTAAAAAGCACTTTTTCCCAAATGCTTCCTGAGAAGAATGCAAAACAGATGCTGGCCAGAGAGTTGAGAGAGTTTGTGGGAGGTAGTGAGTAGAACAGGAATTTAATGTATTCTGGAACTTGATCACATTTGTTTTCAACCTCTTTTTAATGAAATGGTAAGGGATTATGTTGCTACTCTAGGTTAAGCTTTTTGTATCTTATGCATACCTAGACTTTAGACGCCTCAAATTTGGAAGACTTAGCTCAATAGTAAATAAACTAAATCTGAGCCTTCTCTATTTCTGCTCTAGTTAACTGTAAACACTTATCATTCCTACAGTTCAGGCATATATTCATCCTGGTGAAACAACACAACATATTTCACTTTTTTAACATGAGGTTGACATGGATGGCTGTGCCTACTTAGTAGTCCGGGAATGCATAGGGCACACGTCTGGCCAACTCCACAAGTGAAAAGAAACGTGTTCATTAACATGCACAACCATCCGTTTCCTCTGAAACAGGCCATTGTCTCAGACAAAACGCTGGTGGGGATTGTGGCAACCAGAAGGTCCAAAGTCTGAGGGATCAATACAAATGGCCATGCATAGAAAATCCTCTTTACAATTACAGGTAAAGTGGTTTAAGGGTGGAGGTTAGGGAGACGTATAGGGGGAGAAGGTGAAAGGCCTGTTTGTTTTAGCCTAATTCGTTTGGCAATACTTTAAACGGGGTTATACAGTCCGTAACTGTAAATTGTCTAACCTTTTTAAGGACCAAAAAAATGTATTGCCTGTACAATCATATGAACATTCGATAGCCTATTATGATATAACGCACTCTTTCTTATACATCAGTTGTAAACCTGGAAGCTCAAATCCACAAATTCAGCTCAACGCCATACTGTCATTCAAAACAATGGTATTCAAACAATACTGTAAATTGACAATTTTAACATGGTAAAAGACTGGCATAGCCATCAATGGTGTATTCTGTGTGAGAATACAGTGGAGTGAGAGGGTGAAAAAGAGCCTATTGGTCAGTGTGCTGGACTGGCAGGGTGGTTGACCAGAGGCACTAGGCCCTCCCCACACCAACTATAAAAGCCTATACTCTTTGTCCCTCCACAGACACTACTCTCTCTCATCTGCAAATAACCTTTGTTTTCAGTCCGAGACACACTGGTAAGTCAAGATTTTTTACTGTATCTGCTGTTTCTTATTGAGTTGATCTTTAACTGGAGGCATTCATTTGATTTGGGGATTTGTACCGTGTAACGACAGGTTTAAAATGTTATTTTAAATTGTATGAGTACCTTGATTACTCCCCGCTAATCACTGTGCTGTCCTTTTTTGTTGAGAGAGAGAGGTCTGAGAGATAGAATGTCATCATCTGATGCATTGAAGTTACATAACTGCTTACAGGTGTAGGATCGTACTGTTTTATTCACCCTGTTGCAGGTTCCTCCAATGCAGGAACTGTAAAACTTGTAGTATATTTGAGGTTAAAAAAATACTTCTGAAGTTTGTTGTTTCCACTTTGAAATTTCAGACTTGATTTTCCTTGATGAGAAATGTATCAACCCCGACAAAAATGTCCATTAGTTATGATCCACATAATAATTCATATTTCCTGTTGCTGCAGGATTATTCTCCTGCTTTAGCAAACTCAAATGAATTAAGATCCTACATCTGTACGTGTTGTTTATGTCACATAGTAGGCCTAGAGATGAAATGTTTTTTGCTCTACTTTGTAGATCACATTACAAACCACAATGACTGATCTGGAGAGTTCACTGGCCACCATCATGGAGGTGTTCCATAGGTATGCAGAGAAAGAAGGGGACAAGCACAAACTAAAGAAAAGTGAACTAAAAGACTTGATCAATGAGGAGCTACCAGCCCTTACAGGGGTGAGTATATCACTACCATATTTCACTACAATATTTCATACTTCATTGTTTACATTGAACATGCAGTTTGGATCTAGGCTATGGTTACAGCGTAACGCACATTTATCAATGCATCATATATAATTCTACAGACTTTGTTGCACTAAGCTCGTGAGCCATTCACACATTATTATTCTAGAATCAATGGGTGAAATGACCATAAAACCAGCTGTAAATATTGCAGAATGCACCTTTAGTCATCAAATATGACCTTATCTATCTCTGTTTATCTGTTTTTGCCCTCAGCAAGTGAAGGACCAGGCCACTATGGACAGTTTGATGGAGAGCCTGGACACGGATGGAGACTCGGAATTAGACTTCCAAGAGTTCATGACATTTGTCACCATGGTAACTGTCTGTTGCCATGATTTCTGCGAGCACCATGAGGACGAGTAGCTAGGCACCAGTTAAACAAGAGAGAGAGAGAGAGAAAGACAGTAAATTATAAACTTTAGTTTGATAAAAAAACTTAAATGTCAATGAAAACGTTGTATTTTTCCAGTTGGTCCCATTTAGATTCAATAGGTTTCTTTTACCCTGTTTGCCTACAAAGGGTTAACGCACTTTGTTTCACTGCCTGTGTCTTAGTCCTGAAACTTCATAGAATAGCTTTTTGCCAACAAAGCTCAGAGCACTTTCCTTGTACACTGTAAAGCTAAGAACCAATGTAATAGATTCATGCATTTCTGCAGCTCTAAATTGGTTAAATTGTTATCACTAACAATGCATGTATAATCAGCTACCCCATTCATTGGACATGGTTTGGCAAGTAAAACAAATATTCTCCAGTTTGATTTTGACCCTCCCAAAAAATGTTGAATTCAGGCCAATATCTTGAATTCTGTTTTTATGAAAATGGTTTTCAAATTGAACTGTGCTTTGTGAGATGCTATTAAAAGTATAACATAGATAATCAATAAAGATGATAAAAATGAATACAAGGACAGACTTTTCACCAGTTACACCATGTCCTTTTTACTTGAGATTCATACAATTCATATTTCTGTCTCCTGTAGAAAAGTTGTGATGTGTACCCCTAAGTGGCAGTGTTGCTCCATGACAAAAGCATCGGCGCTTCCTGGATGTACGTAAAAGATATTGAATCAGTGACACAGAGAATGTATACATCTTCCTGATGCATCTTCAGTAAACATCTCTATACTATCATAACTACGTGCCATACGTGCCACCTCTTGATGTCTGTCACCAATTCTGTGTTTTAACTGTATTGGGAATGAAGAGACAGTGAAAGCAATAAACGGAGTGGTCTACTGAGCCAATGGCAACACTCTCCTGGGAGACCATGTTCTCAGAACGTATATACACAAGGGCTGACACAAGATGAGATTTTTCTCTCTGAAGAAAACAGTAAATCAAAACAGTAAAACCTTTTAGAGTGGACACGAAAGGGGACAATAGTTTTGTGATGCGATAGGTTAAACATGGACCACATTGATCAGTTTACTGAAGCAGAATCACTGTAGATACATGATCCACAAATACACAAACATGTAGCCACTGACAATGGATTCTTCTATCACTCAGAATCAAATGGTACTGTCAGTTGCGTCATGCACCCCAAAAGACTGAGGAGGGCGGGAGGCACAAAGTATGTGAGGATGGCTGGGGGGGGGGGGGGGTATTCGCAAGGGTGCTAGGCTCCCCATCTGTAAGTTAGAGCATTTCGCGTTTTTCAAACACCTGAAACAGCACTTTCCTGCAATCTAGAGCCATAATCATTACGCTTGATTCTATGTCAAAAAGTACATGTTTATTTTCATGCACATCTAAGCATACCTCTTGAACTGTCTGTGTCCCTCTAAATGGTGGTTCTTTTTAAAAAGAAACAAAAATATGCATCTCTGCTAAAAGCTGAGTAAAAGATTGAAAGGAATGTGAGTCTTATTCAGTACATTTAGTTATTGCTTGCTTTTCTAAAGTCTACCAACCGTGCCAGCTAAGATAGTTAGACAAGCTAGCTACTCTAACTTGGTAGTCTGAAATGGCTTTTTCCTATGGACATGACAGCGCTGGGTACAGTATACTTATTGTGGATATAAAATGTAAAAAGTATTTATGCAAGTGGGACATAAAAGCCTCATTTAAACACCATTCAACACAGGCTGCTGCATCTGGTGCTGAACATAATATAAAGGTATAGAGAGCTGCCTCAGCCCCAGTGTGAGACCAGGATATAAAGGGGATGGGCAGTGCGCCAAAACTCTGAGGGAACATTGTGAGTTGGCAAATAGCTTGTTTTTGCTCCTAAATAGAAACAGACATTAATGGCATTTGGGAAAAGTTTAATTGGACTATAAATCTCTGACGCACTTACTTGATGGATTCCTGGTCATTTTGACACGACCAGGCAAGATGTATGTGTTGCGTGTGAGAATAGACAGCAGAATGTTATTATGCACACGGTGCATCTGTTAAAGCATGCATGCACTTGTTGAGTGAGTGCGTGTTCACGAAATGCATCCTTCTTATTGGTTGTTACCATCTTAATTGGCAGGGCCTCATTGGATAATGGCCTGTGGTATATCCCTGCTACCCTTTGAGCGGGCGCAGATGGAGAGATCTACGGATGTAGTCATGTCGTCTCCTCTGTCAAAGGCTTAATAAACTGCCAATTCGAGATGCTCTCCTGTACACTGCCGTGTTCCTTATTCAAGAGCAAACTAACCCTTGAACCAGGAATGTAACCGTATGTGTGCGCCTGCGTTATTCAGATATGCCTGTGGTGGTCACACCAAAAAACATCTGCTTGGCCACGGTGTCTAATGAGTCAGTACAATTTGGAACATATTGTTCAATATAAATGGCAATTACAAGACATTATGAAGCTTCTCATCAGTCCCATCAGACCCTTTAACACCTTCCAAGGAGCTGCAGGTGACAGGTGGGCTTGCATATTGTATAGTAGAAGTGTTGTGGAAATGGCTTGTTGAGACACTGACAGATGGTCCAAAAATAACTCCAGCTGTTTCATTACTTGAGTGGACTGTAATAGACCTTATTCACGTGGGATATTCCACCTGTAATTAGGTCATACTGTATATATAGTGGCTCCGTCTCCATACACACCTCATTACATAGAGGTAGATCTCGTATCCATCCACTTAGACATTAGCTGGAAAGTAGAGATGGGACCTCCTTTTAATCTTTCCATAATTATTTGCAGTCTAGGTTACATTATGCTGCTCTTATGCTACTTATTATGCTACTCTAAACAAAGGGATTAGTAACGGTACTTGTGTTTTTGCGCTGGAAAGGATCACTGTACGCCTTCAACTCCTGTTCTATTCAAAGAATACAAAGCATAACAAATGACTTTGCAGAGAGATTTTTGTTTTTTTTACGATATGTGAACTGCTGGTGCGTTGTGTGTGTGTGTTTTAAGCACTCCTGTTTCTGATCCAACAATACGCCCAGCCGGACAATATATTGAGTTCCACTGCAATTCATTCTGGGAGTTGATCTAGGAGAGCTGTGATGGGGACTCTGTGGGGTAAATTGTATGCCACTTAAATTCCCATCAACCCATCTGTTCTGTTTATTACCCCCTGCTGAAGTTTGGACATTGGATGTGACATTTCAACGCTGAAATACTCTGGAAAACCCATCTCTGTGGAGGCTACCTATAAATATGACAATGACATACTGTGGGATCAAATGATGCAATGACAATATTCCCTGTGTTAATAGGTTGTTAATGGGCTATCAGCATGTCTCAGTATCACAGTCTTCTCTCATGACCTGCGTCCCAAATGGCACCATATTCCCTATTTAGTGCACTGATTTTGACCAGGGCCCATAGGGTAGTGCACAAAAGAAGTGCACTCTGTAGGGAATAGGGTACTATTTGGGACATATACATTGTGTCTCTACAAAACATTGTCGTGGCATGACAGTGCATCTCTCCTGCTGGGACGAGCAAGGTCTAAAGTGGAAATGGGGAGCATTGTCACTCTGGTGGGTCGATTGCTTGTTCCTTTTCCCATAGTCACCAACAGAGGAACCATCTGTTTCATGGAACTAGATTGGTTACCACAATGGGACTCAATGGCAATTACTGACATAGACTGACTGACTGTGGGACTTTTATTAATGACATTCAGGCACCAATGGGGACTTTCCTTTCATGACATACAGTATACACTACCAGTCAAAAGTTTTAGAACACCTACTCATTCAAGGGTTTTTCTTTATTTTTACTATTTTCTACATTGTAGAATAATTGTGAAGATATCAAAACTATGCAATAACACATATGCAATCATATAGTAACCAAAAAAGTGAAACAAAAGAGATTCAAATTCAAATAGCCACCCTTTGCCTTGATGACAGCTTTGCACACTCTTGGCATTCCAGCTTCATGAGGAAGTCACCTGGAATGCATTTCAATTAACAGGTGTGTCTTATTAAATGTTAATTTGTGGAATTTCCTTCCTTCTTAATGCGTTTGAGCCAATCAGTTGTGTTGTGACAAGGTAGGGGTGGTATACAGAAGATAGCCTTATATGGTAAAAGACCAAGTCCATAAGCAAAGAGAAACGACAGTCCATCATTACTTTAAGACATGAAGGTCAGTCAATATGGAAAATTCCAAGAACTTTAAACGTTTCTTCAAGTGCAGTCGCAAAAACCATCAAGCGCTATGATGAAACTTGCTCTAATGAGGACTGCCACAGGAAAGGAAGACCCAGAGTTACCTCTGCTGTAGAGGATAAGTTCATTAGAGTTACCAGCCTCAGAAATTGCAGCCCAAATAAATGCTTCAGAGTTCAAGTAACAGACACATCTCAACTTCAACTGTTCAGAGGGGACTGTGTGAATCAGGCCTTCAAGGTCGAATTTGCTGCAAAGAAACCACTACTAAAGGACACAAATAAGGAGAAGAGACTTGCTTGGGCCAAGAAACTCGAGCAATGGACATTAGACCGGTAAAAATTTGTCCTGTGGTCTGGAGTTCAAATTGGAGATTTTTGGTTCCAACCGCTGTGTCTTTCTGAGACGCGGTGTGGGTGAACGGATGATCTCAGCATGTATATTTTCCACCGTAAAGCATGGAGGAAGAGGTGTTATGGTGTGGGTGGGGGTGCTTTGCTGGTGACACTGTGATGTATTTAGAATTCAAGGCACAATTAACCAGCATGGCTACCACAGCATTCTGCAGCGATATGCCATCCCATCTGGTTTGGGCTTAGTGGGACTATTATTTGTTTTTCAACAGGACAATGACCCAACACACCTCCAGGCTGTGTAAGGGCTATTTTTTCCAAAAAGGAGCGTGATGGAGTGCTGCATCAGATGACCTGGCCTCCACAATCCTCCGACCTCAACAAAATTGAGATGGTTTAGGATGAATTGGACCCGGAGAGTGAAGGAAAAGCAGCCAACAAGTGCTCAGCATATGTGGGAACTCCTTAAAGGCTGTCATCAAGGGAAAGGGTGAATACTTTGAAGAATCTCAAATATAAAATATATTTTGATTTGTTTAACACTTTCTTTGCTTACTACATGATTCCATATGTGTTATTTCATAGTTTTGATGTCTGCACTATTATTCTACAATGTAGAAAATAGTTTAAAAAAGAAGACAAACCCTTGAATGAGTAGGTGTTCTAAAACTTTTGACTGGTAGTGTATGTAAAACCATTTTTTTTTATTAACCTCTCCAATGCGAGAAATGGTAACAGCGATCCTAAGGAATCAAGGGCATTAAAAAAAATCCTTGACATCTCCATTGGCCGATGGTATTGTCAGCCACTAATGTTTTTTTGGCTGACTGTAGCACCTGTGTGTCACAGATTGGCATTCATTGTCATGAATCTTGACCTGGAGGCAGTTCTGCAGATAAAGAAAATAAAGAACAAAAAGCACATTTTTGTTATCATGAATTTTTACGACATAGCCAATTTTGGTTATGCAGCTGGCCCATCTAGTGCAGGTCTACCTCCAGGAAAGATTCATGACAGTAAACGTCAACCTGCCTGTGGGTCCGGCCCTTGAGGATTAGGAAATTGTCAGTGACAACTTGTAACTTTTTTACTCTGGACAAGTCCCACACTTTATCACCACAAAGGTAAAGATTTTTGTTCAGTGAGTGTTGCAGGTAAGCCGACTGATTAATTTAATTAATGATTGACTGACAGATTGAGAAAACATCGCCCCGGGGCAAGCATATCAGTATGTTCCAATCTGTCCACCCCTGAGACAACATCAGTATTATCAAGTTTCAATTATCTTTAAGATCTGTCCTACAGGGAAAAGAATACACATCTAAATCTATTAAATCAAGTGAACATGAACTCGGTTGGAATGACATCAGTTCAACCAGTCTGGTATTAGCTTTTAATCCACAAAAAGTGAAGCTTTTGTGAAAAGATAAGAATCACGGCAAATGACACCTAATCAGTTTGCATTCAATGTACAGAGCATTTGCGTCAACATCGATACGCGTTTGAAATGCATCAACAAGTTTCTGGTTTTAATGACACTGAATAGTTTTTCACACGGGTTTGGAGGAAATATTTCCCTTTCAGACACAATTGGTATCTGTTTTCTAGCAGAGGAGAAAATAAAGTTTCATTCCAAAACGCTATATATCCATTTTCAGAAATGTTGGTCAATTAGCTTTTATTGTTTAATGAAATTATGAAAGAAGTGCGTTTTTTCACTATCTAATCATGGGGATGTTCAATGGCAGACTTGATGGTTTAATTTCAGTCTGCTAGTTTTTACACAGTCAAATGTAGCAAATAAATACATATTTTATATGCTGGGTTCATATCTATGGCCAGATCGTACTGTTACGCGTGGCGGAGCAGGTGAACCCAAGTGCAGACTCAGACGAGGAGACAGGGATAAGGTAACTAAGGTATTTATTGAAAAGCGGGGGGGAGATGGGGTGCAGGCCAGGGGAAGTTTGGGAGGGTAGCAGGGAACCAGGAACTGAGGCTGAGGCAAGGAAAGTAGGGGCAGGGTAATCAGGTCCAGCGCAGAATCCAAGGAAGCAGTAGAGGGCAGGGAACCAGGACTGACAAGACGAGGGACCGGAGACAGGGACCTGAGTCAGAGTGGACGGAACTGTAGCTGAGAGAAAAACAGGCACAAAAGGATAACAAGCTCTATGTCGGAACAAACAGCTTGAACCGCAGACTGACTGAGCAGAGGCTACGATCTGGCAGAGTGGAAGTGGCAGGGCTGAGTAATTGTAGAGGTCTTGATTATGGAACAGGTTGCAGCTGATGGGGATCTGCTCTGCCTCTAGCACACCTGTCTCCACTCACACAATCACATACACCCACACAGAGAGAGAGAGGGAGAGAACACTGGGGGAGTGGCGGCAGGTTAGGGAGACGCAGGATGAGAAGTAGAGGGCGTGGCAGGAGCAGATGTAACACTTACAGTCAGTGCATTAATTTTACGATAGCTAGGTGAGACAGAGAACATTCCATTCCAGCTAAATAATAGATACAGTTGAACTCTGAAGTTTTCATACACCTTAGCCAAATACATTTAAACTCAGTATTTCACAATTCCTGACATTTAATCCTTGTAAAAGTTCCCTGTCTTAGGTCAGTTAGGATCACCACTTTCATTTTAGGAACGTGAAATGTCAGAATAATAATAGAGAGAATGATTTATTTCAGCTTTTCTTTCTTTCATCACATTCCCAGTGGGTCAGAAGTTTACATACACTCAATTAGTATTTGGTAGCATTGCCTTTATATTGTTTAACTTGGCTCAAATGTTTTGGGTAGCCTTCCACAAGGTTGCCACAATAAGTTGGGTGAATTTTGGCCCATTCCTCCTGACAGAGCTGGTGTAACTGAGTCAGGTTTGTAGGCCTCCATGCTCGCACACGGCTTTTCAGTTCTGCCCACACATTTTCTATAGGATTGAGGTCAGGGCTTTGTGATGGCCACTCCGATACCTTGACTTTGTTGTCCTTAAGCCATTTTGCCACAACTTTGGAAGTATGCTTGGGGTCATTGTCCATTTGGAAGACCCATTTGCGACCAAGCTTTATCTTCCTGACTGATGTATTGAGATGTTGCTTCAATATATCCACATAATTTCCCTTCCTCATGATGCCATCTATTTTGTGAAGTGCACCAGTCCCTCCTGCAGCAAAGCACCACGACAACATGATGCTGCCACCCCCATGCTTCACAGTTGGGATGGCTTGCAAGCCTCCCCCTTTTTCCTCCAAACATAATGATGGTCATTATGGCCAAACAGTTGCATTTTTGTTTCATCAGACCAGAGGACATTTCACAGAAAAGTACAATCTTTGTCTCCATGTGCAGTTGCAAACCATAGTCTGGCTTTTTTATGGCGGTTTTGGAGCAGTGGCTTCTTCCTTGCTGAGCGGCCTTTCAGGTTATGTCGATATAGGTCTTGTTTACTGTGGCTATAGATACTTTTGTACCTGTTTCCTCCAGCATCATTACAAGGTCCTTTGCTGTTGTTCTGGGATTGATTTGCACTTTTCGCTACAAAGTACGTTCATCTCTAGGAGACAGAACGTGTCTCCTTCCTGAGCGGTATGATGGCTGTGTGGTCCCATGGTGTTTATACTTGACGACTATTCTTTGTACAGATGAACATGGTACCTTCAGGCGTTTGGAAATTGCTCCCAAGGATGAACCAGACTTGTGGAGGTCCTCCAATTGACTCAAATGATGTCAATTCGCCTATCAGAAGCTTCTAAAGCCATGACATAATTTTCTGGAATTTTCCAAGCTGTTTAAAGGCACAGTCAACTTAGTGTATGTGAACTTCTGACCCACTGGAATTGTGAAACAGTGAATTATAAGTGAAATAATCTGTCTGTAAACAATTGTTGGAAAAATGACTTGTGTCATGCACAAAGTAGATGTCCTAACCAACTTGCAAAACTATAGTTTGTTAACAAGACATTTGTGGAGTGGTTGGAAAATGAGTTTTAATGACTCCAACCTAAGTGTTTGTAAACTTCCGACTTCAACTGTACATCGCGTTTCATAAAAAATGAAATGTATGAATACGAAATCTGAGAAAAGTAATATTTTACAAACACATGAAGGTACCTAATTTCTGATCAAAAAACACAAATGTGAAAAATGTGTGGATATAGTGTTTAGGAAATAATAAACTCTGTAAATATACTATACTGTAAATCCTGCTGGTCCAGTGATAAATGACCTGTATCATGTATCAGCCATGCAGATAGATCTCCAGTGATCTGTAGTGGCGTTGTAAACAGTGCAGCAGATGCAGATGCGGGCCAGAGGACAGCGACAGCCCCAGGTATGTAAGCCACATGGACATGTAAATCCAAAATCCTCTAAATCCCTCTATAGGGAGCGACTTCCACAGCAGGGTGGGACTCAAGCACGATCTGTCTTATTCTGTTTCCAAGGATAATAAAAAAATACTAAGCCTGGCCGAGGTACAAGGATAAGCATACTATAAACATGCATAAGGCCGATCTGCACCAGATAATACTGTGGTGAAAATGTTTTTTTTCCAGATTAAGCATTTTTTTATATGCTTAATCTGGGTCTGGTAAACTCCTAACCAACATTGTTTTCCTGGTGTTTCTGGTACCATTGGAGCTGTTTTGAGAATGATGATAGTCCCTGACAGGAGAGCTACATTTATGTCATAATATTAATTCTATAAAATCATGCATGTGGGTCAGGTTTGTCATCTGGGGACTATGAAGTCTAATCATCAAGTTATCGCTACATTTACTGTAAAGCGCTTTTTTTATGACGATAAACCTTTGCTTAAAGGAGTCTTCATGGTTCCATGGTCATAATGTTGGCATGGCCAGGTGACTCTTGGCTTCTGGAATAATCTACCCTTAACAACATTTTTGAAATTACATTTTGATGACATCTGCAGCAACATGGGTCATTGTTCTAGTTGTGGATCATTAGGATAATATCACTATCATGATGCCATTACAGGCGTACAGATCTACAGATCATAGACTGGTTTTGTACAGGCGAGAGGACTATATTCTCCTTGTTAAACTCAGATTGTATGTTATCCTTTAACAAGTACCGATTTATAATCTGAGATCTTGAATTTGAAGTGCGCACTGGAAAGCTTCCGAAGTCTGTGTTTAGCCCCACCAACACTTGCTTTAAAGTTAAAACTCTGAAGACAGATAAACTAATGGCTTACATCTCTGAGAGCACAGTTGTACCCTTGGTATTCTGACATTAGCTACGTAGGCAAACTAGGTAGACTTTACCCTTACACAATGCAATCTGCTCAAAATGTTCCTGTGAAGTCGCAGAGCAGGTGAGGTGGAATGTTGAGAGTTATGAGGATAGCTTGGCTTCTCTGTGACATTCGCTAATGTAACTGGCGTCCCCTGGGTTTTACATCCAATCTGCAGGTACCAGCCTGAGGCAATAAAGTCCATTTACTTGACTAAAAGTAGGCTAAAGTTATTTGGACTGAAATTTCAAATTAATAAAACATTAATGACAGTATGATGTATCCAAGGTTGGATGTTCAGACTGTAATCAGATAGCAGGTCTTTCAAATGGTCATATTACATATTATTAATAGATTGTCTATTGAATGGCATGTGTAATGATGATATCAGGGATATGACCTGCCATTATATGATGTCCATACATGGAATCAGGCTATTTGACCTCTATTATAAAGGTTTCTCTATATTTAAAATTAATTGAACGCTTGGGCAGTGAATGTCTTTGCCACAAGTCCATCAACAGGTTCCCTGCACATCTCCAGTATTTGGAGAAACTGTTAAGAGGGCCTAGTTATTGGTTGTACCGTCTCATGTATAACCAACCCATTGGCACATCATGCCTGGCTGTGCTTAAACGAAGGCAACCAAACTGATTGATCAACCGTCCAAATGGGATAATACTGTCTGCTGCTGCTGCTGGGCAGGGTAGCAGGCAGCTGGGCACTGGAGCTGTCTCTTGCCCAGAGCAGATGATCACTCATGGCCAGCACCAGATCATTTCCCCCCTCGCCTCAACAGACAGATTTTTAGGAACCCAGCCATATTTCACATTACAGCAATGAAATAGTGAAATAGAAATTGTAATCTGACATAGACATGTAGACATGTACGGGAAGCACACAAACACACACCTAAAGCTAATACCCCCACAAACACATTTGTTTGAGGACACATTCTTGGTGTCTCTGGAAAGCTGTATCCTGCCCTCCCCTGGGTATCTCCTTCCATCATGCTCTCTCAGTCCTTGGATAAACAGACATCCCGCCAGGACCGGCTGAAATTGATTGTGCGCTTGCTGAGATTAAAGTGCTGTCTGGGAACAAGATTTGGGGAGGCTATTGAAAAATGGTAATGAAATTAAGTGAAGCGTGAACATGCACAGTAACAGAAAACTGTAGTTTAAGGTATTATCAACAGTAAAAAACTCTTAAATGTTTTACTACCGCATACTGTCAGTTATGTTGCATTGTGGGGAAATTGCTGTATTTCGAATGGTACTGTTCCACCCCACAGAATACAGTACGGTATCTGTAGAGGGCCAAAAACCTTTTGACCACTAGTGGGTGCATGGTATTGTTGTTTCTGTCTCATTAACATATTTTGAGGTATGCCTTGTAAGAGGCTATATTTGTTGCACCCGTGAGTGAGAATGCTGCACCAAATTAACTAATGTGGTTATAGTGCCCCATCAATTTAAAATGTATAGTGGACAGATTGAAGTGGCAGCAAGTCATTAAATGGTTGAGCATTGCAATGTGTAAGCTGGGAGTCGGGAAGCAAGTACAGGGAGTGCAAATGTAATAATAAATAGGACATAGTACAAAATGAGAAACACGAAAAGGGTACAGACATGAAAGAGAAACAGAGTTGATAACGCCTCAGGAAAGAACTAAGGGGAGTGACAGATATAGTGGAGGTAATCAGGAAGGTGATGGAGTCCAGGTGAGTATCATGAGGTGCAGGTGCGCGTACTGATGGTGGTAGGTGTGCGTAATGATGAGACAACGGGCGACAACAAGTGCCGGAGAGGGGTAGCGGGAGTAAACGTGACAGTACACCCTCCCTGACTCGCGGCTCCAGCCGCCGGACGACTCCGACCAGAGGGACGGTCCCGAGGACCAGGAGCGGGACAGTCGCTTCTGCTGAGGCACAGGAACCTGTAGAGCCGGCTGAGGCATGGGAGCCTGACGAGCCAGCTGAGGCATCCCCGGTTGCATCGGCAGCGGCACATGGACCCGACGTCACCAGTAAAAAAAAATATATATAATCCCTTTTGCTTCCCCTTTGTGAGGCTTTATTCTCTAACGTGCACGTTGGGTCGGGAAGCAAGTACAGGGAGTGCAAATGTAATAATAAATAGAACATAGTACAAAACGAGAAACACGAAAAGGGTACAGACATGAAAGAGAAACAGTCAGTAACACCTCAGGAAAGAACCAAGTGACAGATATGGTGGAGGTAATCAGGAAGGTGATGGAGTCCAGGTGTAATGAGGCGTAAGTGCGTGTAACGATGGTGGCAGGTGTCGTGTAATGATGAGACAACTGGCGACGTTGAGCGCCGGAGAAGGCTTCCAAATTGGCAGTGGCTACATGGCAAACAGATCAAAAGGACATGGCAAAATGCTTGTCACGTTTAGACAAGCATTTTGCTATGTCCTTTTGGTCTGTTTTGCCCAGTAGCCGCTGCCAGTTTGGAAGCCTTTTTTAAGGCCTCTAGAAGTGCAAGTGTGGTGGCATATTTCTACTTTACCAAATGAGGAGAGCTACAAACTACACACCAGTCAGAGTTATACTTAAACTCCATCTTTATTAATAATAAGCTTTGCAATAGCCTTTTTGACTTTCAATGATGCGCTGTCTCTAATGAACCATTGAAAAGTGACTACAGAAAAATACAAATACCTTTTATAGCCAAGATACACCCCTCTCAACTTACATGACGAACCACAGATCTTAGGAACTGTTCACAAAGAAAGACTTCTTCTTGAGAAAGGAGTATCCCTTAGCCAGATAACATTCGCTATAAATTATCGTTCAGTTTGGTCCCTAATCTCGTTCCTGGTCCCTAATCTCGTTCCTGACGAGGTTCTGATCTCGTTCCTGCTACTTCATAGTACAAAAACACCAACTCATCCAATGGCATATATCAATTATCAACTCTAGATACTCCCATCTCAAGTAAACCCCCTCTTGACCCCACTCCTGGACAAGCTCACTGAGGGGAGTGAGCCTCTAGGTCATATACTATCCCAGGATAAGTGTAAGATCAAAGAGGACATACAATGTTTCCAGACACTGCCATACACCTCCCCCCAATTGGAAAAGGAGGGAGTGACTGGCGCACAGACATTGTGGAGACAAGTAATTGGTTCCCCATTAATCACGCAATCCCTTCACATGGTTTAAGAATAGGTAAAGACACATTCACATATGAAGACAATGTTCCATTCTGTTCTCTTCCCTTTCTGATATTCTGCATAGCACCAGGGACATGTGAAAGACAAGCCTGACCTCTCCCCTCTCTGGGCCCCAAGTGACTGAGCCCCAGCTTAGGGAAAAGTGCAACTGCCAACACTATAGTCCAAAAGGATACATTCTAATGACAAGTATCTCACATAAGCATATTATGCAAATAAAACATCTTAATTATCTATGTTACCCAACTAATTCTGATTCATCCGCCACACAAGTGATATAAAACACCAAATATGCATTAATATGCTGTAATGTGTAAACACTATACCTAGTAGCCATCCTGCTTGCACCAATCCCTTGTCATTACAGTAAAATGCTGTGAAATATTATGGTAGCATTTACTTTTTTATGGTATAATAAAGTCAATTTTACAGTTATGCAGAGTGTGTCATTACACAGTTGTCACGCTCGTCGTAACGTTTAAGTGAAGAGGACCAAGGCGCAGCGTGATAACTATACATCTTCTTTAATGATGAGAAGACGAAACGAAACGAACAACACTTTACACACTAAACAAACCGACGAACGTGAAGCTATACAAACAATAAGTGCAGACACTGGCAACATAGACATAGACAATCACCCACAAACTACCTAATGACTATGGCTGCCTAAATATGGCTCCCAATCAGAGACAACGATAGACAGCTGTCTCTAATTGAGAACCAATCTAGGCAACCATAGACATACATACACCTAGACTAAACACTGCCCCATAAACATACAAAAAACCCTAGACAATACAAAACACATACATCCCCCATGTCACACCCTGGTCAAACTAAAATAATAAAGAAAACAAAGATAACTAAGGCCAGGGCATGACAACAGTACTTTCTTTGGTACCGTATTTATATTACAGAAGGTGTACTGTAATATGAAATACAGAATTTTACTTGCCACCAAGCTGCCTGTAAATTACACGTCAATCCCTTTACAGTGTGGGTTCAGCTTTTGTCACTAGAGAACATTAGAAATCAATGCTTTGGACTAAAGAAATTCTTAGTCAGAGAAACACATGGTCTGGCTCTACTGAGACTGTGACGTCTAATATATTAGCAAGTGTCGACTCTAATTCACTCAGTAAAGTCATGTTATATCAGTAACAAAATAGATGTAGATTGGAAATGAAGATGTGGAGCTATGTGTTGATAAACTATTTCTGACAGACTCCCATTAAATACTTTTTATGGACAGACAAATAAATAGGCCAATAGTCAATGATTTCATGTATTGATATGTTGAACCATACATGGACCTCTATAGACGGTTATTGCTATAAGAATAACAATCATCCTTTTCGGGGAGTCTTTCTTTTGTAACCTGTAATGTTGGACCTGGGTTTATTCTGCTCTCCTTGAGATCTGTGTAAGGAGAGAAGGAATGAGATGTAGCGGAAGGATTCATTTCTCCGATCATCATTTATACCGTATGAAGCATGGGCAGGATCCAGGGCCCTGAGGCAAGGGCAGAACACAGCTGATATGAGGAAGGAGGTGAGGAATTCAAGCTGACATTAGAGGCCTTGGGAGAATGGAGGAGTGGAGTATGGAGGCTCTCCTCTTGTTCAGCGTCTGAGCTGATTTACTGAATGACGACTGACTTCCACAGGGCCAATGATATTTTGAAAGATAAAGCAAAGTACTTTAAGCATTGGTTTTCATTTCAGTCTCCTCCATCTCCTCTAACCGAAGCTAATTGTATGGATTTTTTTTCTATGAATAATGTAAAATTAACAGGAATACAGAAAGACTAATGTGAAGAGGAAATTACAGAAGAGGAACTTCTTGATACAGTTAAAGCCTTTAAGTTTGGGAAAACTCCAGGGCTGGATGGCATACCAGTTGGGCATAGAATTAAAAAGGTATTGTCGGACATTATTCATTCTAATCAGACAGGTTTTTGACATGGACGATATGTTGGAGATAATATAAAGCAAGTACTGGAAACAATAGAACACTATGAAAAAACTGGGAAATCAGGCCTGTTATTCATAGCGTACATAGAAAAGGCTTTTGATAAAGTACAACTGGAGTTTATATATAAATGCCTGGAACTTTTCAATTTTGGAGAATCTCTTATAAAATGGGTTAAAATAATGAAAAGTAACCCAAGTGTAAAAAAGTATATAATGGCTACTTCTCAGAAAGTTTTAAACTGTCAAGAAGAGTAGAACAAGGTTGTCCACTATCGGCATATCTATTTATTATGGCCATCTAAATTTTAGCTATTAAAATCAGATCCAACAATAATATCAAGGGATTAGAAATACAGGGCTTAAAAACAAAGGTGTCATTGTACGCTGATGATTGTTTTCTTTTAAATCCACAATTTGGATCCCTCCACAGCCTCATAGAGCTAGATCATTTTTATAACCTCTCTGGATTACAACCAAATTATGATAACTGTACTATATTATGTATTGGATCACAAAAAAATACTACTTTTACTTTACCATGTAGTTTACCAACAAAATGGTCTGATGGTGATGTGGATATACTCGGTATACATATCCTGAAATAAATAAATAATCTCACTACAATACATTTTAATAGAACGTTAGCAAAAATAGAAAGATCTTGCTACCATGGAAAGGTAAATACCTTTCTATTTGTGGAAAAATCACCCAGATTTACTCTTTAGTCATATCCCACCTATTTGTTGATGGTCTTGCCTACACCTAGTGAACAGTTTTTTAAATTACATGAGAAAAAAATTAACAATTTTATTTGGAAAGGCAAGCCAGACAAAATTAAATGGGACAATTTATATAATGAATATGAATTCGGAGGGCAGAAATGATTAAATATTAAAGCATTAGACCTCTCACTAAATGCTTCTGTCACATCTGCTCCTGCCACACCCCCTAGTGGTCATCCGGTGTCTGCTTGACCTGCAGCCATTCCCCCAGTACACTCTCTCTCTCTCTCTCCCCCTCCCTTTCTGTTTGTGTGTGGTTGGAGACAGGTGTGCTGGAGTCAGAGCAGATCCCTACCAGCTGCAACTCATTCCATTATCAAGACCTCTACAAATACTCAGTTCTGCCACTTCCACTCTGCCAGATCTAATTCTCTGCTCATTTTGCCACCCTGACTCTGGCTCCTGTTCCACATCTCACCACCTTGCTACCCTGTTCTGGACTCACCACACCACCACTCCCTTGGATTCCCCTCTGGACCTGTTTACCATGTCCCAACCCAGTACACTCCAGCCTCCACATCTGGTTTCCTACAACTCATCCAAGCTTCCCCGGATCCGCACTCCATATCTCCCTGTGTTACAATAAATACCTTGGCTTCAGTCATACAGAAGTTATATTTAAATCCAAACTGGTTCTCTAACAAATTAGTAGGAATGTCTCACCCTATGTTCAAGAAAGGCCTTTAACCCTTTATTCAGATTACAACCTCTCACTTTCAATTATTTGAATAGGAAATAATCTACCAAATATCACTATTTTTAAAACAAGACATAGAAAGTTGGTTGCAATTTCAATTTAATCCATCAGAAAAGACACAACAAATAATACAACAAATAGTGTGGTTAAACTCAAATATACTAATTGATAAAATTATATATTTTTTAATTTAAATGTTTATAAAAGGTATAGTCTTCATAAATACGAATAGTGGAGTTTTGTCATACATGCAGCTAATTAAAACTTAAGGAAATGTCTGTTCTACCCAAAATTACAACCAACTAATTGCAGCCTTACTGCAAAAATGGAAGAGGAAAGTGGAAGAGGGAAAAAGTAAGGAACTTGTCTGTTGGCCCTGCATTAAGACCATAATTGGTTAAAGAAAATTGTGATGAATAAAAAAGTATACCAGTTTCATTAAAGGACCAAAAACTTGACAGCCGTTCAATATAGATTGCAAAATAGTTGGGAAGATATTTTTGACGTACCGATTCCATGGCACATGGTTTATGAACTGATACGCAAAACTTAACATTTTACAATTTAAATTATTATACAGAATTCTTGCAACCAACAGAATGTTATATACAGTTGAAGTCGGAAGTTTACGTACACCTTAGCCAAATACATTTAAACTCAGTATTTCACAATTCTTGACATTTAATCCTAATAAAAATTCCCTGTCTTAGGTCAGTTAGGATCACCACTTTATTTTAAGAATTTGAAATGTCAGAATAATAATAGAGAGAATGATTTATTTCAGCTTTTCTTTCTTTCATCACATTCCCAGTGGGTCAGAAGTTTACATGCTACCAAATACTAATTGAGTGTATTGCCTTTATATTGTTTAACTTGGGTCAAAAAAATTGGGTAGCCTTCCACAAGCTTCCCACAATAATTTTGGCCCATTCCTCCTGACAGAGCTGGTGTAACCGAGTCAGGTTTGTAGGCCTCCTTGCTCGCACACGCTTCTACAGTTCTGCCCACAACTTTTCTATAGGATTGAGGTCAAGGCTTTGTGAAGGTCACTCCAATACCTTGACTTTGTTGTCCTTAAGCCATTTTGCCACAACTTTGGAAATATGCTTGGGGTCATTGTCCATTTGGAAGACCCATTTGCGACCAAGCTTTAACTTCCTGACTGATGTCTTGAGATGTTGCTTCAACATATGCACATCATTTTCCTACCTCATGATGCCATCTGTTTTGTGAAGTGCACCAGTCCCTCCTGCAGCAAAGCACCCCCACAACATGATGCTGCCACCCCGTGCTTCACGGTTGGGATGGTGTTCTTCGGCTTGCAAGCCTCCCCGTTTTTCCTCCAAACATAACGATGGTCATTATGGCCAACAGTTTTTGTTTCATCAGACCCGAGGAAAATAGTACAATCTTTGTCCCCATGTGCAGTTGCAAACCGCAGTCTGGCTTTTCTTATGGCGGTTTTGGAGCAGTGGCTTCTTCCTTGCCTTTCAGGTTATGTCGATATAGGACTTGTTTACTGTGGATATAGATACTTTTGTACCTGTTTCCTCCAGCATCTTTACAAGGTCCTTTGCTGTTGTTCTGGGATTAAATTGTACTTTTCGCTACAAAGTACGTTCATCTCTAGCAGACAGAACGTGTCTACTTCCTGAGCGGTATGATGGCTGCGTGGTCCCATGGTGTTGATACTTGACGACTATTGTTTGTACAGTGGAACGTGGTACCTTCAGGCATTTGGAAATTTCTCCCAAGGATGAACCAGACTTGTGGAGGTCCAGAATTTTTTTTCTGATGTCTTGGCTAAATTCTTTTGATTTTCCCATGATGTCAAGCAAGAGGCACTGAGTTTGAAGGTAGGTCTTGAAATACATCCACAGGTACACCTCCAATTGACTCAAATTATGTCAATTAGCCTATCAGAAGCTTCTAAAGCCATGACCACATTTCTGGAATTTTCCAAGCTGTTTAAAGGCACAGTCAACGTAGTGTATGTAAAATTCTGACCCACTGGAATTGTGATACAGTGAATTATAAGTGAAATAATATGTCTGTAAACAATTGTTGGAAAATTACTTGTGTCAAGCACAAAGTAGATGTCCTAAAAGTATTGCCAAAACTATAGTTTGTTAACAAGAAAGTTGTGGAGTGATTGAACAATTAGTTTTAATAACTGCAACTATAAGTGTATGTAAACTTCCGACGTCACCTGTATATTCTGTATGCATATATACAGTGGGGAGAACAAGTATTTGATACACTGCCGATTTTGCAGGTTTTCCTACTGTCACGTTCCTGACCTTATTTCCTTTGTTCAGTATTGTTTAGTTAGTCAGGGCGTGAGCTGGGTGGGCATTCTATGTTATGTGTTTCTATGTGGGGTTCATTGTTTGGCCTAATATGGTTCTCAATCAGAGGCAGGTGTTTGTCATTGCCTCTGATTGGGAATCATATTAAGGTTGCCTGTTTTCACTGTTTGTTTGTGGGTGATTGTTGCTGTGTCTGTGTTTGTTTCACCACACGGTACTGTTTCGTTTCGTTTCGTTTCGGTCGTTTGTTTGTTCCTACCTGTTCGTGCGTTCATGTTTTATGTTCTCAAGTTCAGGTCTGTTCACGTCGTTTTGTTATTTTGTATTTTGTCAGTGTTCTGTTTTGTTGGATATCATTAAAATTCGACATCATGAACATTCACCACGCTGCGCTTTGGTCCTCCTCTCTTCCACCTAAAGACGAGCGTTACACCTACTTACCTACTTATTTTTATCATAGGTACACTTCAACTGTGAGGTACACTTCAATAAAATGCAAATTAATTACTTAAAAATCATACAATGTGATTTTCTGGATTTTTGTTTTAGATTCCGTCTCTCACAGTTGAAGTGTACCTATGATAAAAATTACAGACCTCTACATGCTTTGTAAGTAGGAAAACCTGCAAAATCGGCAGTGTATCAAATACTTGTTCTCCCCACTGTATATATATATATATATTTATTTGCAAAAAAAATTATGGGGGATTGGAAGTGATGCAGACAATTACATTGATGGAAGCTACAATCTATCCGCAATATTAAAGTTGATCTACCCCCTACATTTATTTTTTAAGTGACAAAAAAAATGATAATATAAAAAAGTATTTTTTTAAAATGCCTCTTGTCAGGCTCCAAGTAGTCTTTGGAACCCTGAATCAAACAGTCAGTCACGAGAGACTTGGCTCCCACAAACATGCATATGTAACCTAACTGTACTGCCCTACTGTTGAAACTACACTGATAAACCTTTCAAATATCCTGTATATTTCAAAGTTAAAGTCTACAGTACTGCAGGTTTAGAAGTTCGGAGAGTGTTACTTCAGAGTGGCTAGACGCACATTACTGCTGCAGTAATTATATATTCTAGTGAGGGGGGTCACCACCCAAGATAGTTTCTGAACCTTGACTGAAAGGGAATGACACAATAGATGAATTCATTAATCTTTCCTGCCCTCTCCACCCTCCTTCCACTCTTCTGTCTTGCCTTCAGCTTTCCTGATACCCAGATGTCAACAGTGTTGGAGGCTCGAAGGGAGGGGACAGGTGCCTGTCGCAGTTGGGGCTGAGAGATGAGATGACACTGAGGGTGAGATCACAAAGATGGCAATTCATCACTCTTCCAAACCGATAGAAATCTATCATGTTTCATGTAAGACCCAGATGCAGACAGTGTCGAAGTAACAAAAGTGTATTACTAGTACAGGGGGAGGCAAAACGACAGGTCAAGGGCAGAGGGTCAGAGCAGGCAGGGGGTCAATAATCAGTGCATTGTGGCAAGTGACATAACGGCAGGCAGGCTCAGCGTCAGGGCAGGCAGATTGTTCAAAACCGGGAAAAACTAGAAACAGGAACTAGAACAGACAGGAGCAAGGGGAAAACCGCTGGCAGGTTTCACAAAACAAAATGAACTGGCATCAGACAAACAGAGAACACAGGTATGAATACCCTGGGGATAATGGGGAAGATTGGCGACACCTGGAGGGGGGTGGAGACAAGCACAAAGACAGGTGAAACAGATCAGGTTGTGACAGATACCTTCCCCCCCAGACACTGTCTGTCTGAGTGGAGGGAGACGGAGGCAGATATCTGTGCAGGGTCTAAGTACTCTCTGCCTTTCTTAATTAAGGAATTCCAGACCTTTGTCATGGTTGAAAAAGCTGGTTATATAGACCCCTTTCTGTGTTTGCAAACATTGCTGCACGAGGTGCGCAAGTTGGTGGCAGAACACGGGGGAGTTCTTATAGAACGCCAGCAATAAAAACCTCTATTTACATGTTGCTTATGAGTGCATTTCACACTACTTTTGGATTATAATTGGATATTAAGGCTCGTATGAATGTCCTGCTTAATATAATGTTTATGTCATCATCGAAAATCAACTGCATTACACTTCATGGCTCTTTGGCTAGCTTTTGCTACAGTAAATGTTGTTACAGTAAATGTTGTCAGTCAATGATTGTTAGCATTCTAGCTAACAACTGCTGAATCCAAAATAGTTATTTTGCAAACACCACAAGAACATATATGTTCTTAGTGACTGTTCAATCAATAATCCAAACGTTATTGTAAGCAAATGAGCACCCCCAAAAGTTATTTCATACGGGAGCAAATGGCGAAGGCTTTCTTACTGCAAAGAAAAAATTACTCTCATCTGTGTACTGAAAAGGGACCTATAGGTCATTGTACCCCTTCTATGGGTTACATTTTCAAAAATGGCCTGGAGATTGTGGAGACACTCAGAGTGTAGGACAATGTGCTAATCAGGAAGTGAGGTGTTTGGTTTATCTTTTATCCCAAACTATTGTTGAAATGACAGTCGGAGACACCTTGACACATTGACAAATGAGCACATCCAAATAGCAAATGCGATGCAGGACACATATCTAAATGAACGTCATTTGTTGAGGCAGCATAAGACGTAAGCAATAATTGCTTCTGTGCACCAATGTTTAACATGAATATTAAGCGGGGACCTTACCTAACTTCAAGCACAGTCATCCCTGGTTATATATATGATTAAACTCTAAACTCTATGCAAATAGGGAATGTAACATTTTGATTAAAATAAACAATCTGATTGATAGGCATTAACCTTAAAACAATTACATTCCAATACTTTTTTTGCATTCGATTGCATCTCTCAGTTCAGTCTTTTCTTTGAGCGAAAGGGTCAGCCCCAAAAATATTTTTTACAAGAATAATGTATTTGGTTTTAATATTTTGCACAGTATGGCAATTTCCAAAAACAGTGAATTGCTGTTGGTGCTATTTAGTAGAGTCACTTATAAACATTCTTACTGTATATACTGTACAAATTGCTTTTTCATTTAAAGAAGCCTGATCTGCAGGAGGAACATGATCTTGTAATGGCTGGAGCACACTGAGACACAATGTCTGTCCTCAGAAAGGGATTTAGTGGCCAGGGTCACAGTCCTACTGTCGCCATGTCCTCTCCACTGGTCTCTCACGACATCTGAAACGTATTTGTATCATCCTCAGAGGATCTACATGCACTATGGACCCTCTGGGACAAGATGCATTCTTCAAAACAGAACTAATGAAGATGCATTACGGAACAGACCACCTTACTGGAAAATGGATTCATTCTTGGAGAGTCAAGTGTCAATGCTATCCTCCCATTTCTTGCAAGTGATTATTGACCATTGTTTCAGTAAATTCTTAAATAGGGCATCATGATTCATGATCAAACATTATTAAATGATTAATCCAACTTAAACTAAGCTCAGGGAATGTGATACAAGCTCTTCATCTTCACGCGCATAACAGCACGACAATAGTCAATAATGAATGTTGGTGCCGCAGAGGTTCACTTTTCAGACATCTGATATCTTTTCAGATCGCAGCTGGACAACTCCCTCTGCCTCTTAGGCAGGTATGTTTCGATGTGTTAGAAGACACATCGAAGACACAGGTGAAAGGTTTGAAATGAGAAACGCCGTGGCCCTCAGACACGGGTGAATATAGCAGAGAGAATGTGTCGGGTCAGTGGAGCTGGAAAAGTACGTTATCTTACCGGCTAAACTGGTTTTAAACAAGTGAGTTTAGTACTATTTTTATACAAGCTCACGAACAGTGTTAGTAATCACTTAGTGTGACTGTGTTGATTTGACTACGTTGCAAGGCATTCAAAGACAGTCCAGAGACAGAAACATCAGTTTATTCGTCTAATTCGAATATTTTTCAGGATCAGGTCCTTTTAGCCGGAATTATAGTCCAACATTTATCCAGCGCCGCCACAAAGTACAGTCTGACTGTGGCCTCTTTGTAAGGTTGTCTAATTGTTCAGATCTGATGGCGTCTCGGCTTCATCGTCATATTGATGTATTGAATGCGACTCTATGTTTGGCTGCTGTGAAACCACAGACAGTATTTGCTCCCCATAGTTAGCCTGACCACCTTCGTGTTCAATAAAGCAGCAGCACCTCAGACTCTAATTGTGCCATGGCCTTACCAGAAGAATATCAAGAGAATATTGAGATCTAAAATGAGGCATTTACAGGACGCCTGAGCTCAGCACAAATTCTGTCTTGTGTTTCATGTTCCATTACTGGCTTACTGAATTTGAACATTTAAACCTAAAATGTAGTTTAAAAATGAAATGTTTATCAATTTGAGAGTTATTAGTATTTTATACAGAGGGTTTAAAAATAAGGTTTTCGGGGTATGAACAAAAACGTGTTCATGGCATGTCTTATAATGCGTAATAACTGCCTCACAATGCATTACATGCAGGAATTAAGTAGTGTTGCTATACGATCATAATACATGATTTATGATAACCTACCCCTTAATCCTTTAGCTGAATTGTTCAGATGCATCAACGATAACAGCCATAAGACCAGCTATAAGCTGACGAAACATGACCATATAGATAAGATGTAATGTGGAATGGCTTTCCGCTTCAGCCCAGTTCACATTTCTCCAAGCTATTACTGAGCAATCTTGTCTCTCAATTGCCTCAATCTTGAGCAATCAGGCACCAGAAGGGTACAAGTCTAGCTGATGATGGCTAGCTACATTTCTAATGACAAAGAAAATGAACAGAGAGAGACAGAGGACAAGTGCCAAATGGCATCCTATTCCCTATATAGTGCACTACAGTACTTTTGCTCATAGCCCTATTGGCCCTGGTCAAAAGTTTTTTTCTGAACCATATACATAGTGACTTGCGAAAGTATTCACCCCCCTTGACATTTTTCCTATTTTGTTGCCTTACACCCTGGAATTAAAATATATTTTTGGGGGGTTTGTATCATTTGATTTACACAACATGCCTACCACTTTGAAGATGCAAAATATTTTTTATTGTGAAACAAACAAGAAATAAGACAAATAAACTGAACTTGAGCGTGCATAACTATTCACCCCCCTCAAAGTCAATACTTTGTAGAGCCATCTTTTGCAGCAATTACAGCTGCAAGTCTCTTGGGGTATGTCTCTATAATTTATCTTAGGGCTAGGTCCCTTTTTTCTCAATTTCCGCCTGAATGACGTGACCAAAGTAAATTGCATGTTGCTCAGGCCATGAAGCCAGGATATGCATATAATTGGTACCATTGGAAAGAAAACACGTTGTAGTTTGTAGAAATGTTAGAATAATGTAGGAGAATATAACACAATAGATTTAGTAGGAGGAATCCCCCCCCCCCAAAAAAAATACAGCATTTTTTTTGAGAGCGAGACCATCCTCTTACAATGGCAAGTATAAGGGCATACTGAAAATTAGCTCCCATGATGCAATTCCTATGGCTTCCACAGGGTGTCAGCAGTATATGTTCAAGGTTTCAGACTTTTAACTTCCAAAACGAATAAGAAATATCAGTTTTATTACAGGGACACAGTCTTGGAAATTCGTGTTTGCGCGCGCCATGAAGACAGGACAAACCTGTTAAAATCGGTTTCCTATTGAACATACTTCATTTCATAAGAAATATTAGAATTTGATTACATTTTAGGGTATCTGAGGAGTAAATAGAAACTTATTTTAACTTGTTGAAACAAAGTTTAGGGGTAGATTTTCGGATTCCTTTCTCTGCATGTTGAACGAGTGGATTACTCAAATCGATGGTGCCATCTAAACAGACTTTTTGGGATATAAAGAAGGATTTTATCTAACAAAAAAACACTACATGTTATAGCTGGTACCCTTTGGATGACAAATCAGATAAATATTTTCAAAAAGTAAGTGAATATTTAATCGCTATTTGTGAATTTATGAAACCTGTGCCGGTGGAAAAATATTTTGATGAAACCAGCTGTACTTTGGTTTCTGTCTGAAGTAACCAGACCATTAGTACATATCATACATGTTGGAGGTGCACACTGAGGCCAGCCTGAAGCAGAAGCAAGCAGGAATAGACTGTATGTAAGGACAGCAAAAGTCACGAATAGGCAGGAGAGGACATTTTCAGTTTTTCCTCCTTTGTGAGCTTCTTGTGACCTGGCCAACCTTTGGAGAGAATCACACAGCTGTGAGATTGTCCTTGTCCAATTGCAGGCCATCAGGTGAAAGTGAAGCTCACAAAAAAACTATCTCTACAAGACTTTAAAAAATAATAATAATTGGTTGCTGTGGACAGACTGCCTCAAAGCAACTAAAAGCAATGCCACTGTGACCTTTATATAAAATGCTACTTATTTTCCCCTTATATCCGCACCTGATCTGATTCAACCAGTGAGATATGTCAAGGGCAGAGCAGGATAAAGTATGAATTTAACATGCTGAATGCGTTTATTGAATGCTCATTCACCAGCCTCAGATGAAGGATCATAATTTGATCACCCTGTTGCAGGAATTCAAACTTGTAATGAATTTGACATTTTAAAAGGTTTCTGAAGTTTGTAATTTCCACTTTGAAATTTCAGACTTGATTTTCCCGAGCAAAAAATGTATCATCCCCTACAAAAAATATCCATGAACTATAATCCACATAATAATTCACATTTCTTTGTTGCAGGTTGCTTAGAATAGTTTGTTTTAATATCTATGTTTTGCATGCACATTGATTGATTAATTGATCTTATACTACACAAAGTTAAATAAAAACATTCTTAACTAATCCAATCTGTAATTGGTTGGACTTATTTAGCTCGTTATTGAGATGGTTGTCAGTTTAGACGGTTTAGGTAGTCCCATTTATCAATCTTCCCTACCTTGGCAGTCATTCTAACTGTGATTAAAAGTTCAAATTATTTGGATTTCCTAACTCTAGTGATGAGAAACCGAGGCTTTTTGAAGGCTTCGGCGCTTTTACCAAATTGTGGCGAAAAATGGTTCGTTTCTCAGAGCTTCATTATCTGTTCACAATGCACATTACTGACATCTGCTGGTCAGCAATAAATAGCAGCGTGAGATTATCAGATATAAAAAAAAAATCTCCACTGTTTTCATTAAAACTTTGTGGTGCACCGGTAAGTCATTGGCAGCAGTAGCCTATAATCAGTTGGAATTCCAAGTTTACTAAGCTACTAGTCAGGTGAACCTTTTTGTCTAAGATCCTAACTATATTTGTAAGTAGTGGTCGGTGTTTGAAAGCAGAATTGAAAAAAGCACCGGAACCTCGGCAAAATCAGTGGGATCTTGCCTTTTTTGACACACAGTTTAAAAAGCACGTGATTAAATGAAGCTTCGGACGTCAGTGAGGACATATTTCTGATAAAGTGATACACGCATCGGCACACTGCTTCGAAGCTAGCTGCTTAGCGATTTCGACACATGCCTCTGAGCTTCGTATCAAACATAACATCACTATCTAACTCTGGCTGGATTCCAATAGGAATTATATAACACTTTCCAAACCAGCATAATATGATTTGCTGATGTGGCCTGCAAACCAGGAGTTTCAGACCACTGTGTTATGGTAGAACTAGGCTGTCGAAGTATGGTATTTTCAAAAAAAGTTATGTATTGTCATATAATAAATAATGTAATTTTTATAATGAAATATTAACTTGGGGAAGGCTATGGAACTGAAAGATATCGAATGCAACAACCATGTCTCTGTCACTAGAAAACACAGTCATGGGTGGTACTGGTACCTAAAAAAAAGTTGCTTAATAAGCACCCTGGGAAATAAATATGCAAATATGGATCTACATCGTACAGTGTTAAACCAACATCCCTAAACTCGTTACTTTAACACAATAGATGTAAACACTGAGAAAGTGTAATAGCATCAGCTCTAATAAAGTATTAATTTGTCTGAATTTGCAAAACCCATGGTGTTGGTGACGCAACTATCTTGGGGTGTTTGTTTATCAACACTTTAAAAAGTGTGAGTTTAACCCTATTTTGGTGGGTTCATATATAATTACTAAGAAAGTGTTAAATGTGCTATGTAGGAGTGCTTATTCAGACTGAATATATGATAGTATTAAGCCCATGTATACTACGCTGCATGCAGAATAAAATTAGTCCTGGATTTCTCTGACATCATGACGTCAGGGGATTAAATCTGCCATTGGTCTTTGAATATCTTAAAACTTGTCTCATTTGAAAGAAGACCATCTTCTGTTTGTGTATGCATTGTATATTTTCTGTACATTTACTCATCTACTCTACAGTCTTTTGGGATAGTGAATTTCTAGATGTTTATAGAGGTTTTATAGATGCTACAATTTTTGCTGTCCCCAAAAAATATTTTCTTTTTCAGATCTGTGCACTTTTAATTGGAATTTGGGAGACAATACGACCACGTATCTACTGTTGTGTAACAGACCAGGTAATGTCATTACAAAGTTATTAGGCACACTCTAGTAAGTCTAATAAGAATGGCACAGTATATGTACAGATCTCCAATACAGCACAACAACATTCCATTATCAGATGTAAGTTTAGTTATCAAATTCCTAACAACTTCATTGGCATGGCAATGAATGTTATATTTCACATAGAATCTATCTTTACCATGATTTAATTGGATCCAGTTATCTTTGTATTAAACCTGCAACTAGTCCTTCAAAAGTGCCTTTCAATTACATGAAAACACACGAACAGCGAAACGTTGATTACTTGGATGGATGGCGTACTTGGATGGATGGCGTTTTCACCAACCTGAGTTGGTGAAAACAGAAGAGAGCTTATTTAAAGCTGTTTTAAACCTTCCATCTGGCCTTCTAGGGTTATGGCTGCATGTGTACCCACAGAAAACAGATGTTGACTGGCCTTGCCAGACAACCCAACTGAGCACTGCATTATGTTATCTATGGAACAATGCTCTTATATGATCCAGGATGCACTTACGTGTGTGTGTGTGTGTGTGTGTGTGTGTGTGTGTGTGTGTGTGTGTGTGTGTGTGTGTGTGTGTGTGTGTGTGTGTGTGTGCGTGCGTGCGTGCGTGCGTGCGTGCGTGCGTGCGTGCGTGCGTTTAAAAATAACAGCATGGTAGCAACACAACATGGCAATAACAAGGTAGCAACACAACATGGCAATAACAAGGTAGCAACACAACATGGCAATAACAAGGTAGCAACACAACATGGCAATAACAAGGTAGCAACACAACATGGCAATAACAAGGTAGCAACACAACATGGCAATAACAAGGTAGCAACACAACATGGCAATAACAAGGTAGCAACACAACATGGCAGCAGCACAACAAGGTAGCAACACAAAACAAGGTACCAACATTGTTGGACACAAAAATGTATTTAATTAGACATTTATGAGAGAAGAAACCAAAAGTATAAAAGTACAGAGAGAGCAGTCAGATCTGAAATATTATTGCAAATAAGTGATTAATAAATAAAATGACATGATTTATTCATGATTTTAGAGCATCTGACCGTCCAATTTCAAATGGATACTGTTGTAACACGGATAACATCACTTTCAGTCCGAATGACCTTGCTGGATTAATGGTGCAGAGATGATATGAGATAGATTAGGATTAGGTTTAGTATATGATGACTAACACGTTACAATGCAATAATCTGTGATAGGCAATCACAATCAAATGCCAAGCAGCGTCTAATTAAATATAGGGCTGATGAGTTTATTATGGCATCTGAACTGAACAATCTATATGCGTCAAAATTGTTGGTCTCATGTGTTGATGCTATAGTGTGAAAGCACAGCGGGATATGCAAGTCCTGGCAAAAGCTTGGACGTCCGCGGAGCTGTCTGTGGTGCTGAATCTCTCTCTCGCTCTCTTTCTCTTTCTGTCTATTTGACACTTACTTTCTCTCTCTCTCACACACACACACACACACGCTTGCAAATGAAGCAGGTGAGATGCTCACTGCGTGCTCAAAATTCTGATTGATTTCCCATTGGAGTCGCGACGATGCTTGTGCGTCGGAACGCACCAGAAGTAACCACCAATCGTTGATGAAGAACGTAAAGCTATTGTCCTTATAAATAGCGACTTTTGTTGCTTTGGAAACAACGTCTTTAAGATTATATTTGTGAGAGGGTCTCTACGATTTAATCACATGGCTTTTACAAAAATATTTCGAGGGTAGAGCTGGAAAGGCACAGGAACATTCTGAGCAGTGGGGCGCACACATTTGGATCTATATTCTGGAGACCACGGGCAGATGCTGTAACGCAACTTGGATATAATGCCTGCTGTGTTGGCGAACATGGGCTCGAGAAGCGCCTCGTGGTTCTATATATTCAGTTACTTTGTTTTGAGTATTTGTGGATCCATACATGCAGCAAGTAAGTCAATTGCAAGTCTGTTTACAGCAGGGTAGCCTATTCGATATCGTTGTTTAAGGTTTGCAAATATATCTGTCACACTCCGACACTCATCCAACTCAAGTTTCGTTATGATTTTTGAGAGGTATATATAAAAATGTCCCATAATAACTCTGGTAGGCTATTGTTTTAACACATTAGGACAGTTATGTTAGGCTAAGAAAATGCATTTGGGGGGCTTTGGATGAATATTCAATTGTCTTATATACGATTGCATGGAGTCTATGTTGACTTCAAGTTGACAGGTGTTAAATGTTTATTAGGCTACTCAATGTAACTGTTTTGGAGGAGTCAGATGAAGTAGGCTACTGTTTCAGGTGGTTTGCTGGGACACTCCCTCTTTCCCTCCTGGAGGCAGTGTTTCACACTATTGTTCACTGTAAGGTATAAAATAACCAAGATACTCTTTCAGATAATTGCAATGGACCATTGTTATCAGTTTTGCCTGAGTCATCTTTCAAAAGCTCTTCAACGTCCTCCAACAGTCAGCTGCCTCACTCTGCTAAGCTAAACAGAAGAGAGGGTAAGTATTGCCCCATTCACTGTAAGCAAAATATTGTCAGTTCTAGTGAGGGATTTGGCTGTATTGGCCGGCATCATTAGAATAAGAAGATTCCGAGTGTTTAATAGTCACATGTACAGGGTTGCGGGTGTGAGTGCAGGGTAAAGTGAAAAGCGTGTGTTCCGAGCTCCGACATACAGGACTAAGTGAAATAAAATAATGAAAATGGTAATAAAAAAACAACAAAAGAAATTGCACTATATACATCATAACTCTGGCAGTGATGAATAAATAAATGTCCATTGGGGTGGAGGCAGAGTAAAGACTGTTGAGAGGGTGGGGGGGAATGACCGTAGGGGGAGCAGCATGACCACTGAGTGGGTGTGAGGACCAAGTGAAATAAAAACAATAACAATTATCCTAAAACAAAAGACATAAATAATATACATATTAACAACTGCAACAGTGATGAATGTCGTTGTTAATTGTCACAGAGACACAGACACACACACACACACACACACACAAACACGGAGAGACACACACCCATTGTACCCGTTCCTGCTGCAGGAGAGGGTGGCTGGGCCCCGGAGCGGTCAGACAGACAGCCGTGGCTCCAGCTGGACCTCAGGCAGAAGATGGAGGTCACGGCCATCGCTACACAGGGCCGTTCAGGGAGCTCTGACTGGGTGACCAGCTTTATGCTGCTGTTCAGTGACTGTGGCCTGGCTTGGAAGCAGTACGGACAGAGCGAAGACACTGGGGTGAGGCTCTGCCTGTCCAGCCCAGCCTCACATTCAATTCGCGCATATATGTACAAAATGTATTTCAGCAGATTTCGTGCGTTTTTGTGCATTTTTGGGGTGGTTCAATTCGTTTGAAAATACACGAATTTCTGTGCTACTTAATTCGTGCGAAAATACACGAATTTCTGTGCTACTTAATTCGTGCGAAAAGACACGAATTTAACCAGTAGGCGACACACAAGCCGTTGCAACAACCATAGACGCGATCGCCTGTATTTATTTATTTTACGTTATGAATATATAGATATTTTGTCTTTTTTTAACCATTTAACCATAAGAGGTTATATATATATTGTCTTTATTTAATCCCTATTAAAACATTGTGGTTTTATGCCTATATGTACTGTTTTCGATTTTTCTGAACAGACTTTTCAGGATAGAATGAATGTAAGCAATGCATGATGGTTAATGGTGTTTTATTCGGTTGTAGTTCCATGTATTTCTTAAAAAATAAACGTGTAAACCATTTTTATTGAACAGAATGTAACTGGAAATACAATGGCAGCCTTGCCATTGTCCATCAATAACAAAACATTTTTTTTTCGTATAACATTTGGGGAAACGTATGCAGTCATTGTAGTCTTACATTTTGTTGGCCAACCAAAATTACCAAAACGTTAACCCGTAATAAGGCTAGGGTGGCTGAGTGTAAATACATGGCTCTGAGTGTAAGCACCTTTTCACTAGAAACGTTCTTGTGTTCAAATTACCGTCAGTGCGAAATAGCTAGAAAGCTTTCGTATTTCCACTTGGCTGCACCTACGGTTACGATAACGATAAATCAAGTGCAATACCTGCGTCGACCTGTGTCGAGCAGCAAAACACCGGAAAGCTTCTAGCCTACCGGAAAGTTACAAGAAGAACAAAATAGCATTCTGAAATCACCACTAAAAATGACATCACCATAGCCGTGCCGAGTTCAACGAGATGCCCCGCTTGACCGTAGCTTGCTCGGTCTGAGCGCAGCGACAGGGACAAGAAGATGACCCTTGACCTACATTTCAAGTCTTTTGCTTTTGGGAGACAGAGAGAGAACTGTTAAGGTTTAGAAGCACAATTTGACCTCAGGAACGTTCCTAAGGTCTCTGTGCAAGCCTAACATTGACCGTGTGGCATTAACCCTTAACAGTTAAAAGAAGGTGTTTACATCAAACAGTTTACAATGACATCTCACCCCATAGGAACACATTGCCTGCACCCCTAAATTCAACCTGAAGCCTATGTGGGTTATGAATGTCTTATGAACCTGTCTTCAATGACAATCCATCAAGCCACTATGAGGTCTACCTGTGTTGATTCTAAGCTTCCTGGAGCAACCGGAAGTGATAAAATCACCCTAAAAGTGTTTTGCCATACCCAACCAGCAGTTTGTGATATATAGTGCATTCAACCCTGTGTAAATCAGTCAGTTCTTAACGTATAGACTTAAAACTCAGGATTCTGTAAAAGCATACCCCGATCAGGATATGTATTTACTTATAGCTTCCTGTGCCAACCGGAAGTGCCTTAAAATGGGGTCATAGGTGCTGTTTCGAAGGTTTAAAAAAGTCAGATCTTTCCAAAACTTTAAATGTGTGAATCGGTCAACCCTCATGAACTGTAAATCAGTAATTTCGCTAAACAGATGTCAAAGAAAAGCTCTCTCTCTCTCTCTCACTCACACACACACACACACACACACACACACACACACACACACACACACACACACACACACACACACACACACACACACACACACACACACACACACACACACACACACAGCAAGGATGGAGTGAAAAAGTATGGTGCTTAAAGACACACAGAGCCTTAAATGCTTTTAGGGGGGATCCAGACTTCCATACCCGCTCTGGGAGCGCTATACTACCGCCCCAAATCAATGGGTGCTGGCCTGAGTGATTTATGGAGGTTTTCAAAAAATATTCTGTTTTTTCTTCTGGAAAATATTTTATGTTTTTTCTTCTCGAGTCAATGGCCTGAGTGATTTATGGAGGTTTTCAAAAAATATTCTAAGTCCAAACTTTTCATGCACCTGGTATTTTTTTGGGGTTACCAGGCGTCATTTTTCAAAACGGTTGAAATTGCTTTTAGGGGGCATCCAGAGTGTCACATGACCGGATGAGGTAACTATTCTTGGTGGTTTTTCACTGTTGAAACATATTGCAAATGCACAAAAGTCAACTAGCAAGTCAGTGTCCATCAGCCAATTAGATATTTTCAGACACCAAACTGATACCATCTGACTCCAAACTCACTTTTTCCAACTCGTTTAGAAGCCAACTATCACATATTTCAGAGCAGGCCCAAAATTCACAGCGCCTTCCATTTAAACCATAATAAAACAAATAATACGTAGTTATGTTCTAGCTGCGGGTCCAGTTTTCACATTATGTTTAGCCCTATGTGAGGCGACCTCGAATCCCAAGTTTCGGCTTGATAGGTCATTCGGTGCCCGAGCAAAACCTTAATTGGTGCTGAAATTCCACTTTTTTCCATGCCTTGCTACGGGGTCCTTGAATGAGCTATCGGACAGAAATGTCGGGGTCCGTCTCTATGGGCCGAGCCGGTTTCAATGCACCTAGTCTTGCAACTCTGGGACTTTTCTAAATGTCACCATTTTGTAATGCTCAAAATTAATTGAAGTCAATGCAAATGCACCGAGGCTTTTTATCGGTCCGAGAACCTTCTAGAGCCACATAACTCACCGTGCACAATCGACCTGAGCTCTAGAACAGGTTTGTAAAGTTTCAGAACTCTAGGTCTGACGGTTCTTTAAAAGTTCAAACAAAAGTAACTATTGCAGGCACTGTCTGCCTCTAAGCCCCTCAGTGTGTCACTCCATCCTTTCTGTGTGGGTGTGTACATTTTTCCTTGAAATCTGATGGGATGAATGACTGATTTACAGTTCATGAGGGTTGCCTATTCACATATATTAAGTTTTGGAAAGATTTGACTTTTTTAACCCTTCGAAACAGCCCTTTTGACACCAATTATGGCACTTCCGGTTGGCACAGGAAGCTGAAAGTAAACACATATCCTCATTGGAGTGGGCTTTTACAGAATCCTGAGTTTTAAGTCTATACGTTAAGAACTCACTGATTTACATAGGGTTGAATGCACTATTTCTCTCAAACTGCAGGTTGGGTATGGCAAACACTTTTAGGGTGATTTAACCACTTCCGGTTGCTCCAGGAAGCTTAGAATCGACACAGGTTGACCTCATAGTGGCCTGATGGATTGTCATCGAAGACAGGTTCATAAGGCATTATTAACCCACATAGGCTTCAGGTTGAATTTAGGGGAGCAGGCAATGTATTCCTATGGGGAGACATGTCATTGTAAACTGTTTGATGTAAACACCTTCTTTTAACTATTAAGGGTTAATGCCACACGGTCAATGTTAGGCTTGCACAGATCGGGAGGACCTTAGGAACGTTCCTGAGGTCAAATTGTGCTTCTAACCTTAACGGTTCTCTCTCTGTCTCCCAAAAGCAAAAAAATATGAAATTGAGGTCAAAGGGTCATTTGGGTCCTTCTTCTTGTCCCTGTCGCTGCACTCAGACCGAGCTAGCTACGGTCAAGCGGGGCATCTCGTTGAACTCGGCACGGCCTGGAGATAATGGCAATGCCATTGCAGGCTTTGTGTGTCTTTAAGCACCGTACTTTTTCACTCCATCCTTTTATCCCCTTTTCTTCGTGGTATCCAATCGCTAGTAATTACTATCTTGTCTCATCGCTACAACTCCCGTATGGGCTCAGGAGAGACGAAGGTCGAAAGCCACGCGTCCTCCGAAGCACAACCCAACCAAGTACTGCTTCTTAACACAGCGCGCCTCCAACCCAGAAGCCAGCCGCACCAATGTGTCGGAGGAAACACCGTGCACATGGCCCCCTTGGCTAGCGCGCACTGCCCCCGGCCCGCCACAGGAGTCGCTGGAGCGCGATGAGACAAGGATATCCCTACCGGCCAAACCCTCCCTAACCCGGACGACGCTAGGCCAACGGACCTCCCGGTCGCGGCCGGCTGCGGCAGAGCCTGGGCGCGAACCCAGAGACTCTGGTGGCGCAGCTAGCACTGCGATGCAGTGGCAGAGCTTCGAGACCCACTTAAAAAATGTTCGTCTGAACACACTGCAACTGGATCTGTAACTTTTTTTTTTTAACTCCTTTTTGTGAACATGACCAATTTGTCAATGTACGATTTCTCTTAAATTACGATAGATAAATGGCTGGTTCTTTTTTTCCTGACACCGTATGCTTATGTACTTTGACGTGAAGCGGTCAAATTAGCACCCTACTTTACGTTTTTGACCGTTAATCCCAGAAAAATGGCCATAACTCAAAAAGCGTTGAGGCCTCGACGCCATCTTGTTCGGGGCCAACTGTCCATTACGTCTTCGAAATATTTTCCGTTTAGGAGAAAAGGCCACATGCATTTGCAATGTGCTTGTGCATTTGCAATATTATTTATTTTCCCTCTGGTGGGAATTTCCTAGACTGCGGAAAAATGACCAAAATGTGTTATTTTTATAAAACGGAAACCGAACGTCCGAGAGATTTAGTTTGATGACTTCCTGAAAGATCTCTCCCCCGCGCACGGCCCGACGCCGTCCGCGATTTTTAGAAACGTTGCAGGACGTCTAGTAAGGGACCTTACATTTGCAATGTGGCGTTTCTCACTAACCAAATGGCGAGTGCTAAAATGTTCCCTTAAGGTATGGAAAGGCCTTGGAAAGGCCATAAGTGTAAGCCAACATAATTCATTATTTTACATTAACATGTAATACATGCATTATGAAGAAAGTGGTGTAATTTAGGCTCCACGAAATATGAAATGGGTTATGAAGAAAATCGTGTATGGTTGCCTACATGACAAAAAGGCGTTCTGATTACAAGTGCACCAGTATCCAAAGTATTAAGCGAAATCAAGCACAGAAAACAGCATTGGCATTAATAAAACAATATTTCCCACGAATTAAGTCGCAGGTAAATGTGCGTCTTTTCTCAAAAATTCTGTTCAGCAAGTCTAAAACAGTACATATAGGCATACAACGACACATTTTAAAACATGGTTAAACAAAGACAACATTTCTGTATATTCATGACGTTGAATTAGCCATTAAGAAGAACAAAAATGAAATACAAATTATCGCGTCTACATGGTTGTTGCAACGGCTTGTGTGTCACCTACTGGTTAAATTTGTGTCTTTTCGCACGAATTAAGTAGCACAGAAATTCGTGTATTTTCAAACGAATTGAACCACCCCAAAACACCCCAAAAATGCACAAAAACGCACGAAATCTGCTGAAATACATTTTGTACATATATGCGCGAATTGAATGTGAGACTGTGTTGGCCTGTCTGGCAGGTTGATGTTTATTGTCATGAGTCTTGCCCTGGAGGCAGAAGTAAGCGGCTTTTCCCGCTAGATGGGCCAACTGCAAAGTCAAAATTGGCTATATCGTATAAATTCATGAAAACTAAAATGGCACCATGTCACTGGATTTAGGTTAAAAGTTGGGCGGAAAAAATATGACATTTCCTTATGTGAATTACTTTTTCAGAAAAGATGTGCCTGTACCTCAGTGATTGAGTGAACAGCATATCTTACATCATTAGAGGGCATTTGAAGTTGACATGTCACTTCGAAAAGCATAATGAGAAAAATAAGATTTGTGTAAGAAGTAGGGATTCATATCAGGTTTGAACGGGAATCCTTCCGTGGCAGATATTATAAGACATTTTAAAGCTGTAAATTAGAGATTTTGGTGAAGTACATGAGAGAAAAGTAGAATGCGAAAATTAAATGTTTTGCTGCAATTAATGGAAGAAAATAAGAAGAAAATCAGAAAGAATGAAAATGTCACACTTCTGAAAATACTAAATGTAAACTTTTGTTTACCTCATCAACCCCCAGCTATTTTCTGCTCTCTGTACTCTCCCCCCAGATGCTCCGGGTGGCCGCTTGAGAGATACACAGAGCATAAAACACAGTCAACACAGTCTTCTGCCCTCTAGGGTCCAAGCTCTGCTGCCTTCCTTTTTGCTTGACTTTAATTACTTTATTTTTGGGGGTTTGTTGTATTTGAACAACTTCTGAATTGATTTGTGTGGCCACTGTGCCCACCAGAGACAGAGGTCGCTATTGCTTCTTCTCATGCTGAAAGGCGAAACAAATGGGCTCAGATGGGCTTAGGCCTCCACAGAAGAACCAATACAAGTCATTAAAGAGTTTCATCGTCCCCGTAAATGTCATGTTCCTCCTCATTCTTCTCAAAAGTTTTGGGGAAGAAATAGAAAAACTGCATCTTGACACAAAAGCAAAGCCCTCATTTGCCCTCGTTAGGTCTGGTTACTATTCGTGGCTTTTTTTTACATTATATTTAAATGAATGATGACTTTTCATGATCTGTTACCAATTGTTAAAAACTTTGATTTGAATGTAGTAAATATCTATTCTCCCGCTCCTCTTCTCAGCAGACATACACAGGGAACACTAACTCAGAGGGTGTGGTCCAACACAAGCTGGTCCATTCCATCACAGCTAGGTTCCTGCGCTTCATCCCAGTGGACTGGAGCACTACAGGATGGATCGGCCTCAGAGTGGAGGTTTATGGCTGTGTATACAGTGAGTGGGTCATCACATCAGGCTGTCTCTAGTCAGGATATTGTTTGTGTCAGCTGTTTGATCACCCGCAACCGCCCGACTATGTGTGATCGTGAAAATCGGAGGCCCGCAAAATATAGAAAATGTGTTGTACTCTGACTGTACGGCACATTTTCTATATCAGAGATGGCGAAAACATTTTTGACAGGCCTTTAAATGTTTCTGCTTATCATTTCAGATTTTTTTTGTATGTTATTTGTTACTCGACTATAATTAGGTACATGCAGCTTCTCTTCTGTCATTACGTGTTGCGCTAGAAGACTAAATAAACCCTTGCTCGTCAGAATAATGTCATACATTTATAGAATTAATGTTTCAATGTAGTTGACATCTCTAAAGTTTGTTTTCGCTTTCCTCTTTAATCTCTGCTTCTCTCGCGCAGCAAAGATGTTTAGGGACCGGGGAGAAAGTGCAATAATTTTTTTTTAAACTGGAAAGATTTTCAGTGCAAAATGTCCACATGACATCGGTTTGACTGGTTTTAATGAAAATGGTGTGTATTTGGCTCACTAAAATTAAGCTCTAAAGCTTAGGTTTAGGCTCCGCACTAACGGCAGATAAAAATAATGAAAGAAAAACCTTAATGTAGCCCAAAGTTAAGAATTGCACATGGATTTTTAATGCATTATTATTTAACCTGCCCGCCGCACACTGTTAAATTTAAGTGCTTCGTAACGACCAAACTAGTGGCAACTGAGCTGCCACCAACTTGAAGGAGACGAAACTTTAACTTTGCTGGAGTATTGAAACTCATCATCCTGAGATGTTTTGAAACATTACATGGTGTGTTGTAACACCACTTAATCAAGTGTTGTCCAACACCTTGCCAGGGTCTGGGAGCACTAACAGAAAAGATTGAAAACACTATTTTGGTGTTCTGAGTCCTGTTTAGTGCAGAATTAGATACCTTCTCTTTCGGTGCCATTTCCTCCCTCTAAAGCAGGGCTGCCCAACCCTCTTCCTGGAGATCTACTGTCCTGTAGGTTTTTCGTCCAACCCAAATTAAGCATATCTGATTCAGCTAGTTAAGGTCTTGTTGAGCAGCTAATTCGTAGAATCAGGTGTGTTAAATAGGGTTGGACTGAAAACCCACACGACGGGAGCTCTCCAGGAAAAGGGTTGGGCAGCCCTGCTCTAAAGCTTCTTAAATCCTGTCTAGTGCAGAATTAAATCCCTATTTCTGAAGTCTCTTAATGTTTCACGTTGTGTTATATATCTGCCATTTTATGCCATTTTGGCAGACATTGTCAGGCATAGTGTTCAAATCACCAGCAGTATTTGTAGATTGACCTGAAAGAATTGAGGATTCTGCACCTGCCTCTTTTGTTGACAACCACGTTCTTCTTCTTATTCTTTGGTATTATGGCGGTCCACAAAGAAATGTTAAATGTGCCTGGCGCCACCTACAGTATTGGCTGTGTATCAGCCTACTATTTTGGTAGTATAAATTCATTACACTTTGTGAAAAAATTGCCCTACTAACTAACCCTACACCCATTAAAACATAAAACTATTCCACTACTTGGTCCTCCCAGCAGCCTGGGAGGACAGGACACTATTGTTCAAAACACCGTGTAACTCTTCTGCAGTAAAATCTCATACACCCAAGTACTTCTCTGCAGCTGCCACCACAACATCTATCCTCTGTGATTTACGTTCCAGTCCTGCGGTACAGTTGACAACATTGAACATTGACGGTTTTGATATCCATTCATCATGATCTATTACGTCTCATGGCACAACAAGCTGTTTTAATACGAATATAGAAATATACTTTTCTTTCTTCAAACATGCATACAGAAAGACAACATTTTGAATGACCCACAATCTTCTAAAAACAGAGTTGTGTGGCAAGATAGAAAATGTAAGGTGATTCAAACTAAGCGCTTCCAATGAGGGGAGGTAGGTAGCCAAGTGGTTAGAGCGTTGGGCCAGTAACCAATCAATTCCCCGAACTGACAAGGTAAAAATCTCTCATTCTACCCCTTAACAAGTCAGTTCCTTCAGTGGGAACAGTGATAAGGTTTATTTCTAGTGTGTTTTATCTCATGCCTTTTCAGGTTAGCTAAAATGGTAAAAGTCTTTTCACACTGTTCCTAGGCTGTCATTGTAAATAAGAATTTGTTCTTAACTGACTTGCCTAGTTAAATGAAATTAGTTCAGTCACTATATTTTCTCTCTGGTTATCCTCATGAAAGATGCTGTACTTAAATTTTGAGCAACATATTATTAAGTTGGATTTATTCTGACGTTATTTTTGGTAAAATGAAATGAACAAATCATTGAAATGACTTTGACAATTTATTGAGAGGGGATACAGATTGAGAGGGGAAACAGATTGAAGGGAGCGTGGAATTTAACCCCGGTCTTCGGTGAGGTGAGGAGTGACGTGTCTAAGTCAGCTGCGTTAGGCCTACCGCTATACCACGGGCTCTGCACGACTTGCATTCATTTTTATTAAGTACTGTGTATATAGTGCATTCGGGAAGTATTCAGACCCCTTTCCACATTTAGTTACGTTACAGCCTTATTCTAAAATTGAGTATATAGATTTTTTTCCTCATCAATCTACACACAATACCCCATAATGACAAAGCAAATGTATAAAAATGAAATATCACATTTACAGAAGTATTCAGACCCTTTACTCAGTACTTTGTTGAAGCACCTTTGGAAGCAATTACAGTCTTGCGTCTTCTTGGGTATGACGCTACAAGCTTGGCACACCTGTATTTGGGGAGTTTCTCCCATTCTTCTCTGCAGATCCTCTCAAGCTCTGTCAGGTTGGATGGGGAGCGTCACTGCACAGCTATTTTCAGGTCTCTCCAGAGATGTTCAATCGGGTTCAAGTCCGGACTCTGGCTGGGCCACTCGAGGACATTCAGAGACTTGTCCCGAAGCCACTCCTGTGTTGTCTTGGCTGTGTGCTTAGGGTCATTGTCCTGTTGGAAGATAAATCTTCGCCCCAGTCTGAGGTCCTGAGCGCTCTGGAGCAGGTTTTCATCAAGGATCTATCTGTACTTTGCTCCATTCATCTTTCCCTCGATCCTGACTAGTCTCTCAGTCCCTACCGCTGAAAAACATCCCCTCAGCATGAGGCTGCCACCACCATGCTTCACCGTAGGGATGGAGCCAGGTTTCCTTCAGACGTGACGGAGCATGGTATTTAGGCCAAAGAGTTCAATCTTGGTTTCAACAGACCAGAGAATTTTGCTTCTCATGGTCTGAGAGGTTTCAACAGACCAGAGAATTTTGCTTCTCATGGTCTGAGAGTCCTTTAGGTGCCTTTTGGTAAACTCCAAGTGGGCTGTCATGTGCCTTTTACTTCCATCTGGCCACTCTACCATAAAGGCCTGATTGGTGGAGTGCTGCAGAAATGGTTGTCCTTCTGGAAGGTTCTCCCATCTCCACAGAGGAACTCTGGAGCTCTTTCAGAGTGACCATCGGGTTCTTGGTCACCTCCCTGACGAAAGTCCTTCTCCCCCGATTGTTTGGCCGGGCGGCCAGCTCTAGGAAGAGTCTTGGTGGTTCCAAACTTCTTCCATTTAAGACTGATGAAGGCCAATGTGGGGACTTACAACTCTGGATACATTTTTTGGTACCTTTCCCCAGATCTCTGCTTCGACACAATCCTGTCTTGGAGTGCTACAGACAATTCCTTCTACCTCATTGCTTGGAATTTTGCTCTGACATGCACTGTCAACTGTGGGACCTTATATGGACAGGTGTGTGTCTTTCCAAATCATGTTCATTCAATTAAATTTACAACAGGTGGACTCCAATGAAGTTGTAGAAAAGTCTCAAGGATGATCAATGGAAACAGGATGCACCTGAGCTCAATTTCGAGTCTCATAGCTAAGGGTCTGAATACTTATGTAAATAGGGTATTTCTGTTTTTTATTTGTAATCCATTTGCAAACATTTCTAAAAAGCTGTTTTCACTTTGTCATTATGGGGTATCGTGTTTAGATTGATAATATATATATTTTTTAATCAATTTTAGAATAAGGCTGTAACGGAACAATGCACTGTATATGTTTGTTTTTTTGAGTCAATTTCTATTGACCCCAGAATAATTTCTTACAGTGATGCTGTGTGGTTGAGCGGGTAAAACTCCAACGAAATGTGCTATGTTATTGCTCCTCCTCTAGTTTCTAATCTGTCCAAATAAAGCGTTGAAAAGATGAAGGTGGAATTCCACAAAAAAAATTCTCCATGGGCCCTTTATCGTCAATCAATAAACCATTAATTGTATGAGAAACATGCACTGAAACCCACTCTCTTAAAAATACCATTATTCAAGGTGAAGAACCACTTTGGGGGATGTTTCAGACTATTTTGTTTCTGTTTTACTACACAATCTGTGTATTAAAACACTCGCATTGGGTTTACATTCAAACACCCCCTAAACACCAGATCTCAGATTAGGTGTACTCCTTTTCATGGTTATTTTTACAGTGCACCTGCCCTTCATCCACACAATATTTGTGTGTGTGTGTGTGTGTGTGTGTGTGTGTGTGTGTGTGTGTGTGTGTGTGTGTGTGTGTGTGTGTGTGTGTGTGTGTGTGTGTGTGTGTGTGTGTGTGTGTGTGTGTGTGTGTGTGTGTGTGTGTGTGTCTGTGTGTGTGTGTGCGTGCGTGCGTGCGTGCGTGCGTGCGTGCGTGCGTGTGTGTGTGTCTGATTATACACTAATGTATTATAAAGCATTAGCACAAATTTTAACGTTATGCTGATATTCAGTAGATGGGTAATCTGACCGTGCTTTCTTCATGTCAATCTTCGTCCACAATTGGTTCACAGAGTCAGATGTGGCAGACTTCAACGGCAGGAGTGCTCTGTTGTACCGGTTTAACCAGAAGTCCCAGAGAACGGTGAAGGATGTGATCTCCCTCAGGTTTAAGAGCTACGGGGCAGATGGGGTGCTGATGCACGGGGAGGGACACAGAGGAGACTACCTGACATTGGAGCTGCACCACGGGACCCTGGCTCTGCACCTCAACCTGGGTAAGCACAGTCCAATGGTCCCATAGCACTATTCCCTTATAGTAGTTCTATCATTATGACAAAATCAAATGCACGGTATGAGATGCTGATTCTGAAGACTCCTCATTTAACCTCTGTGTGTTGTACTCTTCTTCTTCCCTCCTGCTCCTCCTCCTCCTCCTGCTCCTCCTCCTCCTCCTCCCTCTCTCTAGACGACGCTAAGCTCTACCCCAGCAGTGCGAATGTGTCAGTGTTCCTGGGCTGTCTCCTGGATGACCAGCTCTGGCACTACGTCCTAGTTAAACGCTCCAACAAGCAGGTCAACCTCACCGTGGACGGGCACACACGTCACCTCAGCACCACAGGTGTGCAAGACTCACTGGAGGTGGACTATGAGGTGCGCAATCACTCATTATTAATATACTGTATTTCATTAGAGCCATTGCAAACTATGTGCCATAAATCATTCATTCATTCATCCATACATTACTGAATGAAATATATTTAGATGTTTTTTAGTGGTGTGATCAATCAGTAATATCTTGTTTGGAACCCACTCTCTTTGTGTCTCAAAGCTCAGCTTTGGAGGAATTCCTATACCCGGTAAACCAGGAAGCTTCCTTAGGAAGAACTTCCATGGCTGCATAGAGAACCTCTACTATAATGGAGTCAACATTATCAACCTGGCCAAGCGACGCAAGCTCCAGATCCACAGTGTGGTAGGTATACTATACATAAAGCATACTGTATGCACATACTGCACTCCAACTCAATAAACTCCAATAAGAATGACCGTTCATGAAAATAATTCAATACATTGCGCCTAAATGAACCAGTATGGATGAATGTGGGGTGTTCTGCATTAAAAACCAGGTGGTTCGAGCCCTGAATGCTGATAGTCTGAAAGCCGTGGTATATCAGACCATATACCATTGGTATGACAAAAACATATATTTTTTACTGGTTTAATTACGTTGGTAACCAGTTTATAATAGCAATAAGGCACCTCGGGGGTTTGTGGTATATAGCCAATATATGACGGCTAAGGGCTGTATCAAGACACCGCCAGCTTTGCGTCGTGCATAAAAACAGCCCTTAGCCGTGGAATATTGGCTATACCACATCTCCTCCGGCCTTATTGCTTAATTATAAATTTGTTTTGTGTCATGGAGGTTCACACCTCTCAAAATACATTTTAAAAACTACAATGCTGGAAGACAATGCATATATACAATTAAATGGTGGTTAGGAAGAGGCAAAGTAGGTGCAGTTTTCTCAGTCCATTACGGAACGCCTCTGCTCAGTCTATTTTAATATAATAACGTACAGCTATCTCTAGAACCCTTTGGTGACCAATTACAGGCGGGCGCTGAGCCATGGACACCCACTCCCTCCCAGCCTACGGTGAGCTCTGTCTGTGGAGGTAATGTGTGCATCCCAAATGGCACCCTATTCCCCATATAGTGGTCGACAAAAGTAGTGCACTATATAGGGAATAGGGTGTCATTTGAGACGCAACCAATGTGAATATGTGGTAGATAGACATGTTGAGGAGGCGGCAGTAATGAGAAATGAAAGGAAGCCACTGTTGTCATTCTTTTCAGCCCACCTGGGTAACTGTGCAGAAGGCGTACCTGGCACATTGCATAGAAGCCACTTTTTTTAGACAATACTTGCCCATTATTGGCCCTCTTTATAATTCAGCTTATCATTCTTAGCATTTATCATTTATTTATTCTTATAATTTATCATTCTTGCTGCTGGTGATTCTCTGATCCACCTCTACGCAGACGACACCATTCTGTATACTTCTGGCCCTTCTTTGGACACTGTGTTAACTAACCTCCAGACGAGCTTCAATGCCATACAGCTCTCCTTCCGTGGCCTCCAACTGCTCTTAAATGCAAGTTAAATTAAGTGCATGCTCTTCAACCAATCGCTGCCCGCACCTGCCCGCCCGTCTAGCATCACTACTCTGGACAGTTCTGACTTAGAATATGTGGACAACTACAAATACCTAGGTGTCTGGTTAGACTGTAAACTCTCCTTCCAGACTCACGTCAAGCATCTCCAATCCAAAATTAAATCTAGAATCGGCTTCCTATTTCACAACAAAGTATCCTTCACTCATGCTGCCAAACATACCCTCGTAAAACTGACCATCCTACCGATCCTCGAGTTCGGCGATGTCATTTACAAAATAGCCTCCAACACTCTACTCAACAAATTGGATGCAGTCTATCACAGTGCCATCCGTTTTGTCACCAAAGCCCCATATACTACCCACCACTACGACCTGTACAATCTCGTTGGCTGGCCCTCGCTTCATACTCGTCGCCAAACCCACTGACTCCAGGTCATCTACAAGTCTTTGCTAGGTAAAGCCCCGCCTTATCACAGCTCACTGGTCACCATAGCAGCACCCATCCGTAGTACGCGCTCCAGCAGGTATATTTCACTGGTCACTCCCAAAGCTAATTCCTACTTTGGCCGCCTTTCCACCAGTTCTCTGCTGCCAATGACTGGAACGAACTGCAAAAATCACTGAAGCTGGAGACTCATATCTCCCTCACTAACTTTAAGCACCAGCTGTCAGAGCAGCTCACAGATCACTGCACCTGTACATAGCCCATCTGTAAATAGCCCATCCAAATACCTCATCCCCATACTGTATTTATTTATTTATATATTTATCTTGCTCCTTTGCACCCCAGTATCTCTACTTGCACATTCATCTTCTGCACATCTATCACTCCAGTGTTTAATTGCTATATTGTAATTACTTCGCCACCATGGCCTATTTATTGCCTTACCTCCCTTATCTTACCTCATTTGCATACACTGTATATAGACTTTTTCTACTGTATTATTGACTATATGTGTGTTTATTCCATGTGTCACTCTGTGTTGTTGTATGTGTCGAACTGCTTTGCTTTATCTTGGCCAGGTCGCAGTTATAAATGAGAACTTGTTCTCAACTAGCCTACCTGGTTAAATAAAGGGGAAATAAAATACTTTTTTTTTTTTTTAAACATTACCATCCATGTGAACTGTGGAAGCCAATGAAAGAGACAGTAAATGTATTTGAGATGCTGCCTGGCAGAGAGTCTGTAATCTGTTAGGGGACAGTTTCAGTTTCAGTATTTGTATTTGTATTTATTATGGTTCCCCATTAGCTGCTGCCAAGGCAAGTAGTGATGAAGTCAATCTCTCCTCTACTTTGAGCCAGGAGAGATTGACATGAATATTATTAATGTTTGCTCTTTGTGTACATCCAAGGGCCAGCCGTGCTGCCCTGTTCTGAGCCAATTGCAATTTTCCTAAGTCCCTCTTTGTGGCACCTGACCACACGACTGAACAATAGTCCAGGTGCGACAAAACTAGGGTCTGTAGGACCTGCCTTGTTGATAGTGCTGTTAAGAAGGTAGAGAAGCGCTTTATTATGGACAGACTTCTCCCCATCTTAGATACTGTTGTAACAATATGTTTTGACCAAGATTTAGTTGAGGTTTAGGGTTTAATGAATGATTTGTCCCAAATACAATGCTTTAAATTTTTTAAATATTTATCACTATCTTATTTCTAGCCACCCCTTCTGAAACTAACTGAAGCTCTTTGCTAAGTGTTGCAGTCATTTCAGTTGGTGTAGTAGCTGACGTGTATAGTGTTGAGTCATCCGCATACATAGATACACTGGCTTTACTCAAAGGCATGTCGTTAGTAAAGATTGAAAAAAGTAAGGGGCTTAGAAAGCTGCCCTGGGGAATTCCTGATTCTACCTGGATTATGTTGGAGAGGCTTCCATTAAAGAACACCATATGTGTTCTGTTAGACAGGTAACTCTTTATCCACAATATAGCAGGGGGTGTAAAGCCATAACACATACATTTTTCCAGCAGCAGACAATGATTAAAATGTCAAAAGCCGCACTGAAGTCTTACAAAACAGCCCCCACAATCTTTTTATCATCAATTTCTCTCCGCCAATCATCAAGTTATTTGTGTAAGGGCTGTGCTTGTTGAATGTCCTTCCCTATAAGCGTGCTGCAAGTCCATTGTCAATTTGTTTACTGTAAAATAGCATTGTATCTGGTCAAACACATATTTTTCAAAACTTTACTACGGGTTGGTAACAGGCTGATTGGTTGGCTATTTGAGCCAGTAAAGGGGGCTTTACTATTCTTAGGTAGTGGAATGACTTTTGCTTCCCTCCAGGCCTGAGGGCACACAATTTCTAGTAGGTTTAAATGGAAGATGTGGAAAATAGGAGTGGCAATATTGTCTGCTATTATCCTCAGTCATTTTTCATCCAAGTTGTCAGACCCCGGTGGCTTGTCATTGTTGATAGACAACAATACTTTTTTCACCTGTTCCACACTCACTTTAGGAAATTCAAAAGTACAATTATTGTCTTTCATAATTTGGTCAGATATACTTGGATGTGTAGTGTCAGCGTTTGTTGCTGGCATGTCATGCCATGCCTATGTTTGCTAATCTTGCCAGTGAAAAAGACGGTTGTGCAGCCAGACTTATTTGCCATTCCTTTTGCCTCATCCCTCTCAACTATAAAATGTTTCCATTCCTCATCAATCCACAGGGATTTAACTGTTTTTACAGTCGTTTTCTTAATGGGTGGATGCTTATTAGTAACTGGGATAAGAAATTTCATTTAAAAAATGCGTCAAGTGCAGATAGACAGCCAGCGCCTGAGTTCTGTTCTCCTCTGTGGCAGGCAGCAGGATCGAGGATGTCTTCACAGCCAAGCTGAGCATTTGTATCGGACAAATACTGAACTCTGTATTCACTCTCACTGCTCCTTCATTCTCCCTGGGACATAAAAGCAGAATTAGTGATAACATTTGACATTTCCATGGCCTTTCCACTCAGATGACCATGAATAACATTGTATCTGCTAGTGTGTGTGTGTGTGACGTACAGTATTGTCAGTGACGCATGCACATTCCTTTAGTATATGCCACAGGAAAGGACTCCAGAACAGACACACAAAAGGAATGACTTTCCATACTGTATACAATTTCCATCTCTTTGAACAGTTGCTATTTAGCACATCTCAATAAAAGACCGTAGTAGGCTACCACTGAATGGGTATGGTATTGATCCCGACTTATCCTTTCCCCTGTTCCCCAGGGCAACGTGACCTTCTCGTGCTCTGAGCCCCAGCCCCAGATGGTGTCCACCACCTTCCTGTCCTCCAGCAGTAGCTACCTGTCTCTACCCCTGGAGCCTCTTGGGGTGTGGGGGCTGGACGTACACTTCCACTTCAGGACCTGGAACCAGAAAGGACTTCTGTTCTCCACCGGCCTGGCACAGGGATCACAGCACCTGGTTTTGCAAATCAGCAGAGGCCAACTGCACCTAATGGTCCATGGAGCTGCTGAGCAGAAAACAAACATTTCCATAGGTTAGCAGCTAGCTAGCTAGAAAAAGGCACCTAACGGCATGTCACAGTGACTTTACGGTGGCTAATGTTTGCTACGTTTGCTAATAACAATGAACTGGCAGCATTATGGGACTGCAGTAAATGTAGCCTAACCCATGCTGTGTTTTTCTGTCTTCTGTTTTACTAGAAGGCAGTGTAACTGATGGACTGTGGCATTCTGTTAGTCTGAGCTACAGAGATCTGATGGTTTCCCTGGTCTTGGACAATGAGCCAACATCTACCATGGAAGTACAAAGTCATGCAGACTCAGGAAATAGTGTATTTTTTGGAGGTAAGACGGCAGTCTTTTAACTATTGGTTATTATTGGTGGAAAATTGGTAATGACTGTGTCTTAAATTATGCTTGAATTTTTTAGGTGTGTGTTTTAATTAGATCAGTGTTTCATCAAAATGTGGTTGATGACTATTTCTGGAATGATTTACCAATTCAAATATTGTCATGATTTCCAACAGGTTGTCCCCAATACAGTGGGGGCTGTAAGAACCCTACTGTGGCCTTCCAGGGGTGCATGCGTCAGATCCTCCTAAACAACCAACTTATGGATCTACCCCGTGTGCAGCAAGGGCTTTTGGGTAATTACAGCAAGCTTCAGTTCGACATCTGTGGGATCCGCAACAGGTATGCTCACGAAATCTCAACAATTCATGTTTTTATATCTTGTATTTAGGTTACTGTATGTCATTTGTGACACTGTTCTATGTAATATAAGGCAAAGTATCTCTGTTTCTGTCTCTTCAATCTATCAGTATGACATATGTATGACCTGAGATCAGATGGAAGGATTCCCATTACAACAGACAGTATGACATGTGTATGACCTGAGATCAGATGGAAGGATTCCCATTACAACAGACAGTATGACATGTGTATGACCTGAGATCAGATGGAAGGATTCCCATTACAACAGACAGTATGACATGTGTATGACCTGAGATCAGATGGAAGGATTCCCATTACAACAGACAGTATGACATGTGTATGACCTGAGATCAGATGGAAGGATTCCCATTACAACAGACACTATAACATGTGTATGACCTGAGATCAGATGGAAGGACTCCCATTACAACAGAGAGCTTTTTCCTGGGGTGGATCCTAAATGGCACCATAGTGCTCTACTTTTGACCAAAAGTTCTGTACTATATAGGGAATAGGGAGCCATTTGGGACACATGCCCCTGGACTGTATGCCTGTACTGTCACACTGCCAAAGCCAGAAACATCCTCTGAATAATTAATTCCTGTGTGTGTGTGTGTGTGTGTGTGTGTGTGTGTGTGTGTGTGTGTGTGTGTGTGTGTGTGTGTGTGTGTGTGTGTGTGTGTGTCTCCCATCCCTCCCTGGGCATCTATCCCTGCCAATATTGATTTGCCCGTGTGCCAGCTCTGACCATTAGGCTGAGTGAGAAATATGTTGTGGCTGTGCCAGAGCAGGCAGCAGTGATTAGGTTGACGCGCTCCAGGAGTCACACGCTGTTTCCTCCCTAAGCCTGCTCTATGGAGGAATGGAGAGATAGAGGGGTGGAGGGAACGGAGGAGACAGCACAGGCAGTGGCTATATCGAGGGTTATAGACAGTGGATATGCAAAGACACAACACTATGATAGAGGAACTGCCTTATATATCTCTTTTATCTTCTATTAATGGATTTTCATGCTACTGTATATGCAGCTCTGCTGTCTTGAGTTGCGTTTGGAGTTTGAACATGTCTCTCTCTCTCTCTCCGTAGATGTCTGCCTAATTTTTGTGAGCATGACGGACGATGCACCCAATCATGGGATACATTCTACTGTGACTGCTCAGGGACAGGCTACACTGGAGAAACCTGTCACAACTGTAAGTCAACCTGTCACAACTGCGCCCAATTGTAATGCCCGTGATAAATTTGGGCTGACTTTGGATATCCCTACGGGGCTAGTTAGACACCATCGGTAAATGACACAAGGTACATGGGACAAAGTGTTCAAATTCCAATAGCTCCAAATTTCAAATTCTTAAAAACCTCAAACCAACTATACATTTTAGAAAATCCTATACAAATATTGAAAGCATTTAATGAGAAAACTAAAAGGTGTGTAATATGAAAATATTACGAAATATGAAAATAAAATATTGTCTAAATTGTGTAATTTATTGATGGTCCCTAACTAGCCACAGGGATAGGCTATCCAAAGTCAAACCAATTTTGCCATGGTCGCACACCAGTTAGCTGAAGTTAATTGGCTAAATTATTTGGTTAACTCTTCCCACCGACGAAGACACACAAGAGACACCGACATCAAACTACACCCCAAAACCAACTCAGTCACCCTTTAAACTGGCTCCTTCATGACAATGAAAATATTCACCTGTGAAAAGATACAGTACAAATACACTCAGTGGACAGTTTATTAGGTTCACAACCCTGTTAGAGAAAATGGTTTGCCCCTACAGACTGTGAGTCACGTGGCCGTGGCTTGCTATATAAAGCAAGCAGACAGGCATCGAGGCATTCAGTTACTGTTGGATTGAACTTTAGAATGGGCAAAATGAGTGACCTAAGCGATTTTGAGCGTGTTATGAGCGTCGGTGCCAGGCGCGCCGGTTCCAGTATCTCAGAAATGGCCGGCCTCCTGGGCTTGTCACGCACAACAATGTCTAGGGTTTACCGAGAATGGTGGGATGAATAAAAACCATCCAGTCAGCGGCAGTCCTGTGGGCAAAAACAGCTCGTTGATGAGAGAGGTCGAAGGAAAATGGCAAGAATCGTGCAAGCTAACAGGCGGGCCACAAACAGGCAAATAACTGCACAGTACAACAATGGTGTGCAGAATGGCAACTCGGAACGCACAACTCGTCGATCCTTGTCACGGATGGGCTATTGCAGCAGACGACCACACCCGGTTCCACTCTTATCAGCTAAAAACAGAAAGAAGAGCCTCCAGTGGTCACGTGATCACCAACACTGGACAATTGAGGAGTGGAAAAACATTGCCTGGTCCGACGATTCACAGTTCCTATTGCGTCATGCTGATGGCAGAGCCCGAATTTGGTGTAAGCAGCATGAGTCCATGGCCCATCCTACCTGGTGTCCACCCGGTACAGGCTGGTGGCGTAATGGTGTGGGAAATGTTTTCCTGGCACACATTAGGTCCCTTGATACCAATTGAGCAACGTGTCCATGCCCAAAGAAGTCAGGCTGTTCTGGAGGCAAAGGGGGTCCGACCCGGTACTAGACGGGTGTACCTAATAAACTGGCCACTGAGTGTATATTATGTTTAATATACTGTATAGAGTGACTAAAGTTACATTAATGTTTACACTATTTCCCATCACTGAACTCTCATTGACATTCCCATCAGGGTGTCATTAATTGTGAAGTGGAGGGCACTTTACTGACTGCTGAATTATAATGTACCTCAACCGCCGGTTAAAAGCTGCCGTGGCTTTCTACTTCAAACCATTACCGTTCACACATTTTGCGTGTGACAAGAAAATGTAATTGAGCTAGTGCTCTTGGCATACGTTCATACATTCACTGCGACACACATATGGGCTATTGATATAAGTATTGATCTTGCTTCCCACAGCTATTTATGAAGCGTCGTGTGAGGCACACCGACAAATGGGGAGTACGTCTGGCTACTTTCACATTGATCCAGATGGGAGTGGTCCTCTAAAGGCAACACTGGTCTACTGCAACATGACTGGTGAGCTCATGGCTTGGCATAGCCTAGAAATGTCAAGGACACCTATCTTGGGAAACAAAATTACATTCTAGAAGTCTTTCTCATGCTAATATGATAATCTGGATTATCCACAGTGCTGTTAACCTGATTATCCTGTATATAAAGTTAAATGCCTGCTCTGTCTTCCCTATAGAGGACAAGGTATGGACAGTGGTGGGCCACAACAACAGTGGGTCTGTGAATGTGACTGGAGCCACAACAAAGAAGCCGTATGTGATGCAGTTCAACTACACAGCCTCCCTGGAGCAGCTCCGCACTCTGATTGGACGGTCTGAGCACTGTCAACAGGAAGTGGTCTACAGCTGCAGGAAGTCCCGTCTCTTCAATACTTGGGGTGAGTCTTATCGGAAGCCTGGTAAGTGCAAACAGTATACTGAGAGCTCAAGTTTAATTCAAATTACATAATGGATTTCTGCCCCAAAAAGTTGTGCAAAAATATTCAGAGTGAGTATTGCCGAACCCTCTGCTCCCTTTGATTCCAACTCCCACTGTGAAAAAAGCCTCGCTGAGTTCTTCTGCTGTCTCGCCTGGGGATTTTTTGTTTCTCATATGAAATATTGATGCAGACGGTCTTGTTTTAGATACAGGCAAGACAATATGTCAAGACAAGGTATTTCACCAACTTGCAGTGGAATTGCCTACAAAGTCTCCCGAGGCAGACGTTTGCCTCCCACGGCGTGCGCAGGGTCGGGTTTACAAGACTAAAAATCAATCATGTGTTTTCTATGATGGCAGAAGAATAACCTCTGTATGTAGCAGGTGAACATGTCCTATGTGCCAAGCAGACCACATTGGCCAGACAAAGAGTAGAGTTGATGATGTAATACATTGTTTTCTTTTCATAGAGATTGCATGATGGAAATAAATGTGCCTTGGTTGTAGATGGAAGGCCCCTGTCATGGTGGCTGGACGGGAGTGGAGAGAAACAGACCTACTGGGGAGGCTCTGTACCTGGGGTCCAACAGTGCTCCTGCAGCCTGGAGGAAAACTGCATCGACATGAACTACTTCTGCAACTGTGATGCAGACACACACTTATGGTACAGTGGATGCCATTGCATTTATGTTTTATGACCTGCATTAACAACATTTATGTGTTTTACCAATCAGTCTTCCCTTCTATAAATTGATCATTTCTCAGAGCTTTGAGTACATCTTTAAAATGAGTAAACTGAGGTCGTGTCTAAATTTATCTAGAATTTTTCCAACAGGGTAAACGACACAGGATTGCTGTCCTACAAAGATCACCTACCACTGACGGAGATTGTAATAGGAGACACCAACAGGACAGGCTCAGCAGCTGTATACAGAGTCGGCTCCCTTCACTGCAACGGTGACAGTAAGTTTCGTTCAGTTCATATAATTATCCCAAAAGCGAGTATGCCAATAATAATTATATTTTTTGTTCATACAGACTATGCCAACAAAAAAGTTCTGTATTTTTTTAACAGTAGGGGGAAGTCGGGTAAATTGTCCGAGTTATTACATATTCAGTTACTATATTTTTTTAACTGTACTTTCCTGTATTTGCAGGGTTCCTGTGGAATGCAGCCTCGTTCTATCCTGGGTCGTCGTCCCTCCACTTCCCTAAGTTCCAGGCTGAGCTCAGTGCGGACATCTCCCTGTATTTCAAGACCACAGCTTCCTCTGGTGTTCTCCTGGAGAACCTGGGGACCTCTGACTTCATCACCCTGAAGTTGACCAGTGAGTCTGTCTCTCCCTGAATCCCAAATCAACCAGACCCTAACTCCTCTCTGGTCACTTGTGTAAATGATCACCTCAAGTTGAAACCTTTTCTGTTCTAGATGAAAGATAACTTGGATTTGATTAGATAGTCCTGATAACATTATGGAAAACTGTGGTTTAGTAGGGAGAATACATTGGCCCAGGAGCCAAAGACTACAAGCCAAAGACAAATCCATCTTAAATCCATCTTTAACTTGAATTTCTGTCTGTCTGTCCTCCTCAGCTCCCTCAGCTATAACATTCATCTTTGACGTGGGGAATGGCCCGGTGGACTTGACGGTGACGTCCCCTGTCCCCTTGAATGATAAGCAGTGGCACTACGTTAGGGCTGAACGCAACCTGAAGGAGGCTTCCCTGCAAGTGGACCAGCTGCCCCTACACACTCTGGAGGCCCCCTCTGAAGGGCACTACCGCCTGCAGCTCAAAAGCCTACTGTTCATAGGTAGGCACTAGACTCAGGTCAAACCATAACAACACTTTCTTTGCATATTAGATACTGTTTAGTTCCACATTGGAAGTAGTATTCTTCTATTTCAAGAGCAGTTTAAACGTACTGTTTATACTTCCTGTGTTTCCTACTGCCTACTTCCTGCCAGGAGGATCCACCTTCAAAGAGAGCAGTTTCCTGGGCTGCATCCGTGCATTGACCCTGAACGGCGTGACCCTTGACCTGGAGGAGCAGGCCAAGTTGACCCCAGGAGTGACCCCAGGCTGCCCTGGCCACTGCAGTGGCTCTGCTAGTGTCTGTCATAACAGAGGGCGGTGTATGGAGAAAAACAGTGGATATGTCTGTGACTGTACACACTCTGCCTACAATGGACCACACTGCAAGAAAGGTGAGTAACCCCAACAAACAGCAATAAGCTAAAAAGATTGCGAGAAGCTGAGTTAATGCCTGTCTTTGTGGTTAGGAAAATGTCGCTACAATATTTGAAAGTATGAAATTAGATTTATAAAAGTATTATTTCAAAAGATTTGGGAAGTGTATTTGATCAAAGGAGTGATCAAAGCATATGTATTAAAAAGATCAGAGATACTTTCTTTTCAATCCCTTTGGCTCATTCATTTCCATAAATCTGAAACTAATATGACAGGCCAGGACATATTTTCTATTGGATTGAATTCCATTCAAAAGCTGTGTTCATGTTGGCCTGACACACAACAGGAGACTACGCCACCCATTATGGATAAATCCTGTATTAATCCACTGGCATCAAAGCAGGTTTTATCACTTCAGATATTCAGATATCACCTATTCACAGCGTTTTGAATGAGGTTTCTGGACAGGGTCGTGCTTTAGGGGTAGAGGCACTTGGTACCGCAGAGAATTTGTGACTTCTGTTTGATCCATTGATGATCTAGCCATGTTTCTTTGAGTTTTACTCTTTCAAGCATCCCTTTTGTTCTGACCCATTCCCCATTCAGATAAGCCGGTTCTTGCAAATGCTGTCTGAATCAGTGTCTGAGATCAACAGCACAATACAGCACTACTGAATAGGAGCCTTCTACACTAATAACAACATCCATGTTTGTATCCCTGTAACAGAAGTGTCGATGTCCTTTGAGAGTGGCTCCTCGGTGACCCTTACCTTCCAGATGCCTTTTCCAGTCATGCACAACAGAGACAGAGGTAGCCAGTCGTCCAGCAGTCAGCCAGTCCATAGCCAGTCCTCAGCCATCTATGCCCACAACGGCGAGTCCAGAGAAAATGTTGCCTTCAGCTTTCTGACGACTCACACCCCTGCCATGTTACTCTGTGTCAGCACCTACCATCAACAGTACCTGGCTATCATCCTCGCTAACAACGGTAGCTATCTTTTGCTATCTCAATCCCATTGTTCTCTCTGTCTTTATCTCTTAACAACATTGTAAGATGAGAAGCTTTTTATGATTTTCTTAACTTTTGTAGGGAGTCTGCAGATCTGGTTCCATCTGAACAGAGAGAAGAGAGCAGCGATCTTTACTCCCAAAGCCTCCAGCCTAGCCGATGGGCAGCTCCACCGTGTCCAAGTACACCGGGAAGGCAAAGACCTTTATGTCCAGGTCAGTGATATCTATCTGAATCTATTTCAACATAGCAAAGCATCATGCTTATAGCATAGACAGTCATCCCACCTTGATGGCATGTTCAAGTGTATTTGGAAATGTTTGCTTTTTTCTTAAACCAGATTGACAAAGACATCATCCAAAAATACAACCTTTTTTCTGACATGAAGATGAACACACTACGATCTCTGACTTTGGGTAAAGTCACAGTTACATCAGCAGGACATGCTGGTTTGGCTGAGGAGGTAATTAGGGCAGGATCCAAGGGTTTCATTGGCTGCCTGTCGTCTGTCCAGTTCAATCATTTGACACCGCTGAAGACAGCCATTTTGAATCATGGAAGCTCATTAGTCCATGTTCTTGGCAATCTAGTTGAATCGAACTGTGGAGCCTTGGCTGATAGTACAACTTCACAATCAACATCTGGTGAGTTTAACAGCATTGATGTGAATCATGTTTGGCTTCACAATATGGATTTTATTTATGTAATTCTATTAGCATACAGTGCATTCGGAAAGTATTGAGTTTTCCCACATTTTGTTACATTACAGCTTTATTCTAAAATTGATTCGACCATTTTTTCCCCTCATCAGTCTACACACAATACCCCATGATGACAAAGCAAAAAAACGTTTTTTGTTTTTTTACTCAGTACTTTGTTGAATCACCTTTGGCAGCGATTACGGCCTCGAGTCTTCTTGGGTATGACGCTACAAGCTTGGCACACCTGTATTTGGGAGTTTCTACCATTCTTCTCTGCAGATCCTCTCAAGCTCTCTCCGGTAGGATTAGGAGCGTCACCGCACAGCTATTTTCAGGTCTCTCAAGAGATGTTTGATCGGGTTCACGTCCGGGCTCTGGTTGGGCCACTCAAGGACATTCAGAGACTTGTACCGAAGCCACTCCTGTGTTGTCTTTGCTGTGTGCTTAGGGTGGTTGTCCTGTTGGAAGGTGAACCTTCACCCCAGTCTGAGGTCCTGAGCACTCTGGAGCAGGTCATCAAGGATCTCTCTGTACTTTCCCCCGTTCATCTTTCCCTCGATCCTGACTAGTCTCCCAGTCCCTGCCCCTGTAAAACATCCCCACAGCATAATGCTGCCACCACCATGCTTCACCGTAGGGATGCTGCCAGGTTTCCTCCAGACGTGACGCTTGGCCTTCAGGCCAAAGAGTTCAATCTTGGTTTCATCAGACCAAAGAATCTTGTTTCTCATGGTCTGAGAGTCCTTTAGGTGACTTTTGGCAAACTCTAAGTGGGCTGTCATGTGCCTTTTACTGAGGAGTGGCTTCTGTCTGGCCACGCAACCATAAAGGCCTGAATGGTGGAGTGCTGCAGAGATGTTTGTCCTTCTGTAAGGTTATCCCATGTCCACAGAGGAACTCTGGAAATCTGTCAGAGTGACCATCGGGTACTTGGTCACCTCTCTGGCCTAGGCCCTTCTCCCCCGATTGCCCAGTTTGGCTGGGCAGCCAGCTCTAGGAAGAGTCTTGGTGGTTCCAAACTTATTCCATTTAAGACTGTGTTCTTGGGGGCAGAATTTTGTTGACACCCATCTTCAGATCTGTGCTTCGACACAATCCTGTCTCGGAGCTCTACGGACAATTCCTGGTTTTTGCTCTGGCATGCACTGTCAACTGTGGGACCTTATATAGACAGATGTGTGCCTTTCCAAATCATGTCCAATCAACTGAATTTACTACAGGTGGACTCCAATCAAGTTGTCGAAACATCTCAAGGATGATCAATGGAAGCAGGATGCACCTGAGCTCAATTTCGGGTCTGATAGCAAAGGGTCTGAATACTTATGTAAATAAGGTATTTCTGTTTTTTATTTGTAATATATTTGCTAAAAATTCTAAACCTGTTTTTGCTTTGTCATTATGAGGTATTGTGTTAAGATTGATGAGGGAAAACATTTATTTAATCCATTTTAGAATGAAGCTGTAACGTAACAAAATGTGGAGAAAGGGAAGGGGTCTGAATACTTTCCGAATGCACTGTAAATCCAAATTATGCAAAGGGTTGTAACGGCTGTAAGTACCACAGAGTGGGTCTTTAATGACTCATTAACTTGACCTATCTCTTTTAGGATTTGACATGAGCAGGCATAATTACTAAATTAAATGACTCATTGATTGAAATGCTTTTATAAATTCCACGTAGCCTTTCATCGTCCACCGAATTTAATTGAAGGTCATGTCTGACATCTCCTTTGTTTGCTTGCTTCCTTTCTTCTGGAATAAATCATTCAGAGGGCGTCGATAGGGGCATAGATCGACTGAAGAAGACAAGAAGTGATTCAGCAGTAATTGGAGGTTAGCCAGAAGATCATCCCCAGTTATCTGTTTCTTCATAATTGAAATTATGTAGCAAATTATTTAATTTCTGTCAGTGTACAGCCATTCTCCCTGAAACAAATACTCTTGACTTTAGGGATATTCATATTTACCAAGTAACCCCCAGAATTATTAACTTTAAAGTTAAAGCAATGTTCTCTCTCTGGCTCTCTCTTCCCAGGTCTTATCACAGTTGTGTTCCTCATCACCCTCTGTGCCGTGGCCGTGACGTCATGCTTCCTGTACCGCCGCTACAGCCACACCCACCCCAAGGAGAAGTCCTCAATCTCACAGAAGAAGGATCCCAGACACAGCCCGGAACACAGCTACCCTGCAGGCCTGGAGAACAGCTATCCTGTAGACTTGGTCTTGGATCTAAACCTGGACCTGCTCAGCTCTGTGAGTCACAGCAGAATGGAGTACTACATCTGATGCCACCATAGCCTTCTTTGCCCAATTTCCTGCCTCCTGTTCTGCGCACTGTTCTTCCTGGCCTCAAATACAGAACAGGCCCCTCTGGGTAGGTTAGTCACCTGCCTGTCCCTGGGCTTTCTAGGAGCAGTGATCATTGGTGATCCATTCACTGTCTGGCTCCAAGAATGACCCAAGGGAGGATGGTCATTCCGCAGTTTTATATCTCAAAGGCTGTTTATTGGGGCATGGGAGCTGTACCACTTTTTATGTGCAATGACAATTGGAGAACATTTATGATATATCTACTTTATATTATATTGCTCTAAAGTCAGGAGACAAAAAGCCTCAAAGAATCAGATCCACCCCAGTGACTTTATAAGCGCGCTTTATATAGCCTACCATTCTGAATGTACAATTAAAGGGATTTATCCGTTTGGGGTTGGTTGGGCACCGGTACTCTAACTCACTTACTTGTATTCACTTGTGGATTGTGAATGTGATAACGACTGATTAATGATGTTCGGCCATCTGCCAAGGCAAGGTCTGGGCAAGCAATGCACCTGTTCTTGCTCCCTGGCTAAACCACTGATCAAATCTCACTGAAAAGCATTGTGACTGTGTGCCAAGGACTTTGTGGCTGGTCCCCTTTTGTTCTCTGAACACATCGGTTTTCTGTTCCCAGTATGTTGTTTGTTGTGCCCTCACTGCCAATAACCGTTTCATTTCTTTCTGCATCCACCATCGCCGACACCCTGCGACATGTTATGCTTTTATGAATCACCAAAGAGTGGTACAGTAAACGGATACTAGATGTCTGAAAGTCAAAATATAGTACAGTACAATGTTATGTGATTGTGCTAGTAACTTTCGAAATGAATTATCTCTAGACCTGAAGAAGATAATCCGAGGGAGTTTAGGGTATAACGGTCGTTTCCTTCTCAGGAGAGCGCTTGTCCTGGTTGTTGTTGTGAGTTTTGTTGAACGGAGAAGTATTGTACACATTTGCTACAGTCTCCTCCAGAAACCATGTCACTTGCTCTTACATTGGTAAAACGTCAAGTCTTCATATTTTGCACTATTAGCAAACCAACAGAACAACTCAGTTGTACAACAAATCTGGGTGGCAAGCTTGCTATACAAAGGAAACATGTATTCAGGGGATGATTTTCTGTCATGAAGGACCCACGATAAAGGATTGTTATTGGCTGTTTATATTATTTTAAGTGCATTAGGTATTTATCTACAGAATGTTATTGTAAAAGATGTACCTCATTGTACCTCACTGATACAATTATTGAATACAATTAATTTAAATATTCTATTTATTTTGAATTTGTTTTATAGAATTATTCAGGTATATTGTAAACAAATGTATATTTAATAAATACATTTTTACAGCTTTATGTGAAAAACAGTATATGTTGTGATTTGATATGAAATGTGTTATTCTTATCTCGCTTTCCCAAATCTCGTTTGCCTCTTCCATCTGAGCTTGGGTCAGTACAAAGTACACACTGTTATCTGTCATATAATCTTAAAAACATCTATTATCAAAGTCTGGCACTGTGATTTATCCACAATATAATTTACCCCACACTATCACAAACCAGAAAAAGAAAACTCCTAAAAAATGTGGGAAGAGCATATTTATGAGTAATGTTCTTATGCGGACATTTGTTTATATTTTTTAGGAGACTAGGGAAAAGCGGGGTGGTTGGATGATAGAGATGACTTTTTATATCATATATCACTCGGGAAGAAGCGGTTCTAGAGGCCCAGAGTGATGAAGTAGACCATTACCCTGTCCTCTGCCCTCAGCTAGTTAATAATACAATTACAAGCTGTGGGCTGATCCTAAAATCGAAACCGTGCTGTTATACTCTGGTCCACATTCACTGTTGTTGTTCTCCTCTCCTTCCTCCTATCAAAATAAAATGGCATGCAGTGGAAGAAGAAGGCTAGTTCAATATTCAAAACGTGGTACTAAGCATTTGCACATGAGCAAAGTTTGCACCTCATACCAGTTCAACTTATTATCAAGCAAAAGGAAAACATTTCGAAGAAATCTAGTCTGGATGTTGAGAAACAACAAAGCCAGCAACATGAGCTTCAGGTTGGTTACAGAGGGAGAAAATAATAGAAGAGTTGACGGAGTCCTTTTGGGACATGCCAGTAATGAGACTATATGTCTTCCTCTAGCTGTTGTGACAGCTACAGAGATATACATGGTGAGGATGATGATGCCACATTACCTGAGAGCTTTGTCTTCCCTAGTTCTTCACCTGTGTATGATTATCAAATCAAATTGTATTTGTCACATGCGCCGAATACAACAGGTGTAGACCTTACAGTGAAATGCTTTCTTACAAGCCCTTAACCAATCATGCAGTTTGAAGAAAAATGTGTTAAATAAAAAATAGATAAGTAAAAAAGAAAAGTAACAAATAATTAATTAAAGAGCAGCAGTAAAATAACAGTAGCGAGGCTACAGTGGCAAGAAAAAGTATGTGAACCCTTTAGAATTACCTGGATTTCTGCATAAATTGGTCATCAAATTTGATCTGATCTTCATCTAAGTCACAACAATAGACAAACATAGTGTGCTTAAACTAATAACACACAAAGTATTGTATTTTTCTTGTCTATAGTGAATACATAATTTAAACATTCACAGTGTAGGTTGGGAAAAGTATGCTAATGACTTCTCCGAAAGCTAATTGGAGTCAGGAGTCAGCTAGCCTGGAGTACAATCAATGAGACGAGATTGGAGATGTTGGTTAGAGCTGCCTTTCCCTATAAAAAACACCCACAAAATTTGAGTTTGCTATTCACAAGAAGCATTGCCTGATGTGAACCATTCCTCGAACAAAAGAGATCTCAGAAGACCTAAGATTAAGAATTGTTGACTCCTAGAATCCTAGTGTCAGCTAAAGACTTACAGAAATCTATGGAACATGCTAACATCTCTGTTGACGAGTCTACAATACGTAAAACACTAAACAAGAATGGTGTTCATGGGAGAACAACACGGAAGAAGTGTCACGTTCTGACCTTTATTTTCCTTTGTTTTGTCTTTAGTTAGTATGGTCAGGGCGTGAGTTGGGGTGGGCAGTCTATGTTATGTGTTTCTATGTTTAGGTTTGTCAATTGGCCTGATATGGTTCTCAATCAGAGACAGTTGTTTTGCATTGTCTCTGATTGGGAACCATATTTAGGTTGCCTGTTTTCACTGTTGGTTTGTGGGTGTTTGTTTCCTGTGTCTGTGTTCGTGCCACACGGGACTGTTTCGGTTAGGTTACTTTGTTATTTTGTATATTTTGTCGTGTTCAGTTAATTATATTAAAACAAGGACACTTACCACTCTGCGTCTTGGTCCGATCCCTGCTACACCTGTAACTTCCTCCTCTTCAGACGAAGAGGAGGAAATCAGCCGTTACAGAAACACCCACCAACCAAGGACCAAGCAGAGTGGTAAAGGACAGCAGCAGCAGCGGCAGAAGACACAGGATTCATGAACTTGGGAGGAGATTCTGGACGGCAAGGGACCCTGGACTCAGCCAGGGGAATATCGCCGTCCCAGGGCAGAGTTGGAGGCAGCGAAGGCAGAGAGGCGCTGGTATGAGGAGGCAGCACGGCGACGTGGTTGGAAGCCCGAGAGTCAGCCCCAAAAATGTCTTGGGGGGGGGCACACGGGGAGTGTGGCTAAGCCAGGTAGGAGACCTGAGCCAACTCCCCGTGCTTACCGTGGAGAGAGAGGGCGTCGTACTGGTCAGCCACCGTGTTATGCGGTGGTGCGCACGGTGTCCCCAGTACGCGTGCTTAGCCCGGTGCGATACATTCCAGCTCCTCGTATCGGCCGGGCTAGGTTGGGCATCGAGCCAAGTGCCATGTAGCCGGCTCAACGCATCTGGTCTCCAGTGCGTCTCCTCGGGCCGGCGTACATGGCACCAGCCTTACGCATGGTGTCCCCGGTTCGCCAGCACAGCCCAGTGCGGGCTATTCCACCTCGCCGCACTGGCCGGGCTACGGGGAGCATTCAACCAGGTAAGGTTGGGCAGGCTCGGTGCTCAAGAGCTCCTGTACTCCTTCACGGTCCAGTTTATCCGGTGCCACCTCCACGTACCAGTCCTCCAGGGGCAGCCCCCCGCACCAGGCTGTCTCTCCGTTTTCTCTCTACAGTTGCTCCCGCCTGTCCAGCGCTGCCAGAACCTTCCTCTTCTCTAGCGCAGCCAGAGTCTCCCGTCTGTCCTGAGCCGCCAGAGTCTCCCGTCTGTCCAGCGCCGTCTGAGCTGCCCGTCTGTCCAGCGCCGTCTGAGCTGCCCGTCTGCCCAGCGCCGTCTGAGCTGCCCGTCTGCCCAGCGCCGTCTGAGCTGCCCGTCTGCCCAGCGCCATCTGAGCCGCCCGTCTGTCCTGAGCCGCTAGAGCCGCCAGCCAGCCAGGAGCTGCCAGAGCCGCCCGCCAGTCAGGAGCTGCCAGAGCCGCCCGCCAGTCAGGAGCTGCCAGAGCCGCCCGCCAGTCAGGAGCTGCCAGAGCCGCCCGCCAGCCAGGAGCTGCCAGAGCCGCCAGTCAGCCAGGACCTGCCAGAGCCGCCAGCCAGCCAGGAGCTGCCAGAGCCGTCAGTCAGCCAGGACCTGCCAGAGTCGTCAGTCAGCCAGGACCTGCCAGAGTCGTCAGTCAGCCAGGACCTGCCAGAGTCGTCAGTCAGCCAGGACCTGCCAGAGTCGTCAGTCAGCCAGGACCTGCCAGAGTCGTCAGTCAGCCAGGAGCTGCCAGAGCTGCCTGTCACGCCGGCGATGCCGGAATTGCTCCTCAGTCCGGAGCTGCCCCTCAGTCCGGAGCTGCCCCTCAGTCCGGAGCTGCCCCTCAGTCCGGAACTGCCCCTCAGTCCAGAGGTGCCTTTCCGTCCTATGAGCCCATTTATTGGGGTTACCAGGCCAAGGTCGGCGGCGAGGATTGCCGCTCGTAAGAGGCCACGGGGGCGGTTAAGGAGGCGGACAAAAATTATGATGAAGTGGGGTCCACGTCCCGCGCCAGAGCCGCCACCGCGGACAGACGCCCACCCAGACCCTCCCCTATAGGTTTAGGTCTTCAGACGAAGAGGAGGAAATCAGCCGTTACAAGAAGTCACTGCTATCCAGAAAATAACATTGCTGCACGTCTGAAGTTTCCAAAAGTGCACCTGGATGTTCCACAGCCTACTGGCAAAATATTATGTGGACAGATCAAACTACAGTTTAGTTGATTGGAAGGAACACACAACACTATGTGTGGAGAAAAAAATGCACAGCACACCAACATCAAAACCTCATCCCAACTGTAAATTATGGTGTAGGGAGCATCATGGTTTGGGGCTGCTTTGCTGCCTCAGGGCCTGGACAGCTTGCTATCTTCAACGGAAAAATGAATTTCCAAGTTTATCAAGACATTTTGCAGGAGAATGTTAGGCTATCTGTACTTCAATTGAAGCTCAACAGAAGTTGGCTGATGCAACAGGATAATGACCCAAAGCACAGAAGTAAATGAACAACAGAATGGCTTCAACAGAAGAAAATACCCCTTCTGGAGTGGCCCAGTCAGAGTCCTGACCTCAACCCGATTTGAGATGCTGTGACATGACCTTACCAGAGCAGTTCACACCAGACATCCCAAGAATATTGCTGAACTGAAACGGTTTGGTAAAGATGAATGGTCCAAAATTCCTCCTGACCGTTGTGCAGGTCTGATCTGCAACTACAGAAAACGTTTGGTTGAGGTTATTGCTGCCAAAGGAGGGTCAACCAGTTATTAAATCCAAGGGTTCACATACTTTTTCCACCCTGCACTGTGAATATTTACACGGTGTGTTCAATAAAGACATGAAAATGTATAATTGTTTGTGTATTATTAGTTTAAGCAGACTGTGTTTGTCTATTGTTCCGACCTAAATGAAGATCAGATCACATTTTATGACCAATTTATGCAGAAATCCAGGTATTTCCAAATGGTTCACATACATTTTCTTGCCACTGTATATACAGGGGGTACCGGTACAGAGTCAATATGCGGGGGCACCAGTTAATCGAGGTAATGGAGGTAATATGTACATGTAGGTAGAGTTAAAGCGACTATGCATAGATAATAAACAGAGAGTAGCAGCAGCGTAAAAGAGGGGTGGGGCAATGCAAATAATCTGGGTAGCCATTTTATTAGCTGTTCAAGAGTCTTATGGCTTGGGGTTGAAGCTGTTTAGAAGCCTTTTGGACCTAGACTTGGCGCTCCGGTACTGCTTGCCGTGCGGTAGCAGAAAGAACAGTCAATGACTAGGGTGGCTGGAGTCTTTGCCCATTTTTAGGGCCTTCCTCTGACACCACCTGGTATAGAGGTCCCTGATGGCCGAAAGCTTGGCCCCAGTGATGTACTGGGCCGTACGCACTACCCTCTGTAGTGCCTTGCGGTCGGAGGCCGAGCAGTTGCCATACCAGGCAGTGATGCAACCAGTCAGGATGCTCTCAATGGTGCAGTTGTAGAACTTTTTAAGGATCTGAGGACCCATGCCAGATCTTTTCAGTCTCCTGAGAGGAAATAGGCTTTGTCGTGCCCTCTTCACGACTGTGTTCGGACCATGATAGCTTGTTGGTGATGTGGACACCAAAGAACTTGAAGCTCTCAACCTGCGGGATGCTAGGTACTAGATAAGGTACTATCTAAAGAAATGATCATGACTGCAAAAAACTACTTCACATGGATTGATTTGTTTATTACATTTATTACAGTCAGGAACTTATTGTGTTTTTCGCAGTAAAAGTTATGAATGAATAGTTCATTAGTTCATCAAGTCCGTTGCTAGACTGAGTGAAAGAGGAGAGCGGCATGGTGCTTAGTCTTTGACTGTAATAAAGCAGCAACCAGCATCCATAATGCAGAGAGAGAGATAGTGAAATAGAGAAAGAGAGAGAGAGACAGATTGAGAGCGCCACTCCGACAGTGTCACCCTGACCTTTCCCAGCATCCCGCCATCTCTGTCCTGCTTTCCTCCGCTCCCTCATTACACCAGGTTAACCTTTCCCGTAAGCTTCCAATGTATCCATCTACCTTTCCTCAGACTGATGAGGCTAAGTGCAAATGTGACTACTTCAATTCTACTTCTACTTGCAAACTAACGGAATACATTGGCCTCTTTGAGTTATATTAGGGAACGAGGGAAATGTCTAACGTGGAACGTAATGGGTGTAAAAAAACTGACAGAAAATAGGAGAGAAAAAATGGGCATTGGTGAATGTGCCAACCTTGTAGATAGGATATGAAACCTAAAAATAACCGGAAAACAAATAAGACATGTCTAAAGCGTTTAAGTCAAGGTGAGGGCAGCGGTCAGAGCAATAAACAACTTGGCCAACAAAATTACCAGCTGCAACTCATAGCCTAGAGTGAAACATGGACCCTCCGATCTTTGTCCAGGGACACTCGTGAAAAATATCCCTAAGACTCAGCTACTGTAGCAGTGCCACTAACACTCCTTTAACACAGGAGCCACATGACAGAAATTTCCTAGCGAGTGGCTAATTTATTTGAGACTTGTCAAATAAAAATGACAGTAACAGTGATCAGTGGGACCTTTCAGGCTCCTGATAGTGAGGGTTTGAGAGTCCTTCCTAGGACTGAAAGGCTAACTCTAAACTGAAATAGCTCATGGAGAACAGAGATTGATATGGAAGTACTTTGAGCTTCAATGGGTGTAGCTGTTTGAACCAAAGACTACTTGTTACAGGGAAACACAAGAAAACCTTTATTTGTAAGGTAGGATAGGAAGTTGAGTCTCTGTGTGGGAGGATAATAATATTCTGTTCTGTCTCTCACCACTTCCATACAGTAAATTGCTTGTCATGGCATATTTGCACTTCCAGCCAGCCACGACATTAGGAGAGGCAAGTGTATCTCAACCTAGTGTGTGGCTGTGCATGGGTGTGAAGATCCAGGAGAGATCATGAATATACCTCTTAATTATAGCTGTATAGTGTTTTTGACAACATCTAAGTAAATCTAGCAAAAATAATGACCTCATAATAAGACTCTTTTGAAGGTGGTAATCAAGAGAAATTGACTGTGAAGAGGCACATCCTGTACAGTATGTTGATTACCAGTCTTGAAATTGCTCAGGTACAAAGTGGGCTAGATGTTTTTCTAACACTTACAGTTGAAGTCGGAAGTTTACATACACTTACGTTGAAGTCATTAAAACTCGTTTTTCAACCACTCCACAAATTTCTTGTTAACAAACTATAGTTTTGGCAAGTCGGTTAGGACATCTACTTTGTGCATGACACAAGTCATTTTTCCAACAATTGTTTACAGACAGATTATTTCACTTATAATTCACTGTATCACAATTCCAGTGGGTCAGAAGTTTACACATACACTAAGTTGACTGTGCCTTTAAACAGCTTGCAAAATTCCAGGAAATTATGTCATGGCTTTAGAAGCTTCTGATAGGCTAAGTGACATCATTTGCCAGACCTCAGAATTAAAATTGTAGACCTCCACAAGTCTGGTTCATCCTTGGGAGCAATTTCCAAATGCCTGAAGGTACCACGTTCATCTGTACATAGAATAGTACGCAAGTACAAACACCATGGGACCACGCAGCCATCATACCGCTCAGGAAGGAGACATATTCTGTCTCCTACAGATTAACGTACTTTGTTGCGAAAAGTGCCAATCAATCCCAGAACAACAGCAAAGGACCTTGTGAAGATGCTGGAGGAAACAGGTACAGAAGTATCTATATCCACAGTAAAATAAGTCCAATATCGACATAACCTGAAAGGCCCTGAGCAAGGAAAAAGCCACTGCTCCAAAACCGCCATTAAAAAAGCCAGACTACGGTTTGCAACTGCACATGGGGACAAAGGTGGTACTTTTTGGAGAAATGTCCTCTGGTCTGATGAAACGAAAATAGAACTGTTTGGCCATAATGACCATCGTTATGTTTGGAGGAAAAAGAGGGTCGCTTGCAAGCCGAAGAACACCATCCCAACCGTGAAGCACGGGGGTGGCAGCATCATGTTGTGGGGGTGCTTTGCTGCAGGAGGCACTGGTGCACTTCACAAAATAGATGGCATCATGAAGTAGGAAAAGTATGTGGATATATTGAAGCAACATCTCAAGACATCAGTCAGGAAGTTAAAGCTTGGTCGCAAATGGGTCTTCCAAATGGACAATGACCCCAAGCATACTTCCAAAGTTGTGGCAAAATGGCTTAAGGACAACAAAGTCAAGGTATTGGAGTGGCCATCACAAAGCCCTGACCTCAATCTTATAGAAAACTTGTGGGCAGACCTGAAAAAGTGTGTGCGAGCAAGGAGGCCTACAAACCTGACTCAGTTACACCAGCTCTGTCAGGAGGAATGGGCCAAAATTCACCCAACTTATTGTGGGAAGCTTGAGGAAGGCTACCCGAAATGTTTGACCAAAGTTAAACCATTTAAAGACAATGCTACCAAATACTAATGTATTTGAGTGTAAGCAAACTTCTGACCCACTGAGAATGTGATGAAAGAAATAAAAGCTGAAAGAAATAATTCTCTCTACTATTATTCTGACATTTCACATTCTTAAAATAAAGTGGTGATCCTAACTGACCTAAAAAAAATTACTAGGATTAAATGTCAGGAATTGTGTAGAACTGAGTTTAAATGTATTTGGCTAAACTGTATGTAAACTTCCGACTTCAACTGTATCTACCACATCACAGCCTCTTCTCTGTGCCGTCATCAGTAATCAGAGCATCTTGTCATGTTCAGCATGATAACAGATGCTCTTCAAAGTAGGTAATACTTACTGTATAATCAATTCTGGTGAAGACCGTAGTAAGCCACTCTCCCATTGAGGGAGCGATCCTCCTCAGTATTTTCTCAGCTGTGACGTTTACCCTCAAGACCTCAATGCTCTGGCAGCCTAGCAGTGGGCAGGCTCTCATCAAGCACAGGTCATATGAAATGACAGGCTTAGTGTTGTGGTTGAATGTCCACAAAGGCAAGAAACAACAAAGGGAACTCCACAACACAAACATCCATGCACGCACGCATGTATGCACACACACAACACAACACAACACAACCCACAACACTCTCCCATCCAGCCTGAACTGCATAGACAGCCAATCAATACGTTGATGTGATTATGCCACCTATTTCCTGCCTGTCAAATTTGGAACAGGATTTTAATTCTAGTCCGTAGGCTACTTATTATGTAGGTAATTGACTTAGTTTAAAATTACAATTTAAATTACTTAACTAACTTGTGATTAAACCTGCCAAGTGGGCATTTTCATATTTGTTAAGTCTGTAGGCCTATTTCACAGGTAAATGTTTGTCTTTGTAATTTGTGTAATTGCCTATACAACTGAGCACCATCTGGCCCTGCTTAGAAACCGTTTAGCATCTGCAGACATGACAACAAACATTAGTTTCAGTATCACTGAAAAAAGGGTGGCGATTAAAAAGTCATTATGTTTACAGATCACCTACCCTGACTGCTATAACAACACTCAACTAGCAGTCACAGAGGGAGACAATGTGTAATAACACTTAGTTGTTATATCTAGTTTAGAGGGAGAGATTCAGCCTAGTTCTAAGAGTCTGTCTGTAACTCTTTTCTGCCTTAACACTGCCTAGCTGTCCAGACTAGGACTGGTTCCATTTTTTACATTTGAGTCATTTAGCAGATGCTCTTATCCAGAGCAACTAGGCTTAAGTGCCTTGCTCAAGGGCACATTGACCAATTTTTCACCTAGTTGGCTCTGGGATTCAAACCAGCCACGTTTTGGTTACCCAACTCTCTTAACTGCTAGGAAACCTGCCGACTAGGCAGGTATTTTCTCTCCCTCCCCTCCATAACCCTAGCCCTCACACTGTCCAAGGACCCTATCCGTGTGACACTATCACTCTACACTACAGTAGTTCACAGGCTTCCTGTGTGTGCCTCCTCCCTATCCCCTAGCCCTATCCACAACCTTATCCCAGCCAGTTCTAATGTGTGAGACAATCACCCAGCAGCTGTGGCCCATTTGTAAAAGGGAGGGGCCTGCATGCTTAACTCGTGGCTATGTAAGAGACCTTGTCTACCAGGGGAATTAGCAGATCAGCTCACAGAGCAACAAATGTGGCCCACACCCATTCAAGGGAGAGAGAAAAAAACACATTGCGCATGGGTCTCCAACTTAACACTCCTGTCAACTTATTAACAGCATAACAGTTGCACAAATTCATCGTGGAAAGGGAGTTAAAGGAAAACTTATTGCTTGACTTGGACTTGGTGAGTTCTGCATTTCTTGCCTGTTATTGTTTCTATTAAGGAGTTTGTATTGTCGTCCTATGATAGACTTTGTAGACAAGTTGCACTGTGAGAAGGACAGAGAGGAAAAAGTGACTAGAGCTTCAAGCCAACGTCCTTAATAGCTGTATTAATTCTGTCATATCAGTGATTTTCAGACTGAGGAATAATCCTGATAATGCATGTAGCCATTGGTGTAATGTGGGTGGTTTTGAATAGCGACATGCCCCACTTTGACTGTATGAGAAAATCCACTCTTAACTGTTATGAAATTCTGTATATGTAAAAGGGGAAAGGGCTATGTTTCATTTATGAAATTAATCTCTCCCAATAACCCATTCACTATTTCTCTGCATTCTGTATGTCCAGTATTGACTGTTCATCATGGAGGCATCAACCACAGCAGGTATGATAGTCCCCTCGTAATCGGAAAAGGCCTTCAACTCCTCGGTCGGAACAATTTTCACACAACTCTTCACACAACCCTCCGTAGCTGGTGAGTGTACCACATTCTTCCACACGATACAACCACAGACCTACTAGGTACTACTCTAGTGGTATTTAGGGAAGTGGTGGACAAGACAAGAGAGGACAAACTTTGCTTGGACCAGCTGTGAAGACAAAGCTAATCCAAAGGATGTGTATCCTGTTGGACAAAACCTAAAACAAATCTTTATGTAGGTGGAAATATTTAGACTATAAGATATTCTTAGGCCAAAAGGATCGCCCACTACTATCCTCCTAAGTCATGTTTTATTCATGTTCTATGCAAACTCATTAGGAAATACAAGTATATGAATTCAATCCCACACGGTTCTAAAGCAGGATCTCAGACAATGGCCTCATTCCAAATGGCATACTATTCCCTATATGGATCAAAGGGAATAAGGTACCATTTGGGATGCACACAGAATCTACGCCAACATTCCTAGAGTGTCAGAGCCCAGAACAGGTGACTGAGGAGGTTGGAGGTTGCCCTAGAGATGGTCCGGAGAAGAGAGCTTTAGACAACAGAATGAACAGACAGGAAATTACCTCTTAGTTGTTAGTTCCTCCTCAGGAAGAAAAAATGGCTTTGAAAGAGTGAAGAAGATATGAGAGAGAGAGAGAGAGAGAGAGAGAGAGAGAGAGAGAGAGAGAGAGAGAGAGAGAGAGAGAGAGAGAGAGAGAGAGTCTCCAGAGAGGGTTAGAAGGGTGTATCACACTATGGACCTGCAGATTATGGGGAGTGTCTGTTTATCAGCCAGCCAAGTCTGGGTGGGAAAGCCTCCAGCACCACAAGTTCTGCTCTAGTGATAAGGACAGAGTGACTGGTAGCAGCTCAAATTCACCCTCTATCTCTCTCGTATCACACACACACACACACACACACACACACACACACACACACACACACACACACACACACACACACACACACACACACACACACACACACACACACACACATGAGCTCTCTCACATACTCTGAAAATAATACAATTTGCATCTGAATAGCGTGTGGATGAATACAGATGTAGGACGTTAATTTGATCACCCTTTTGCAGGAACACTGCAGGAAATTTGAAACTTGTACTGTTAATTATACTTACCTTGTAGTGTTAAGTATATAGGCCAATTCTTGTGGGAATTGGCCTATATGGATAGGGCTACATTTTTATGTTTCTTACAGAATGTTTAAAAAGTCTTCTGAAGTTTGCAATTCCCACAGAAATTTAGACTTCATTTTCCCTTACGAAAAATGTATCAGCCCCTACAAAATGTACATGAATTAATTATGTTATTTAAATGATAGGAGGCCGTCTGCGCTCTTTAAAGGTTACTACTAAAGAGTGTTGGTTCCAGGTGCGTGGGAGTCCAAATAAGAATACTGGAGGAGATGGAGATCCAAAACTGAGACTTGAATGCAATAAAGATGCTAATTTGAACATCATGGTGCCCAAAAAGATCGAAACAAAAGTTTCCATCCTCAGTATAAATGGTCGGCACACACACCTGTTTCTATTTCAAGGATAATTGCATGTCACATGATCAAGCAAGAAAATACATCAGAAATTCTGTAATTGGTACCTAGTACAATAGAATGCATGATCTGCATTATACAGTATACAAAAGCGGACAGAGAAATATCATAAATGATTGGTACTATGATTTTTTTGGCCACCATGATGTTCAAATTTACAACAGCTTTCTGTGTGGCATGTAGCCTAGCGGTTAAGAGCATTAGGCCAGTAATTGAAAGGTTGCTGGTTTGAATCCCTGAGCCGACTAGGTGAACAATCTGACAATGTCCCCTTGAGAAAGACACTTAGCCATAATTACTCCTGGAAATCTAAATTACATAAAATCTTTATTTTGCATTCAAGCCTCAGTTTTGGATTTTATTTATTTGTTCAGGCAGTGTGCGGGTCTCCATCTCCTCCATTAATTCTAATCCACATTTCATGCAGGATTATTTTCCTGCTGTAGCAAACTGATTCAAATTAAGATCCTTCATGTGTATTGGCGCAAAACTTGCATGATATACTTTTTTTCTCCATCTATTCAAGTTACTGACCCAATGCTCTTAACCGCTAGGCCATCTGCCACCCCACCAATTCAATTCAAATGTGGTCTAAAATTGTTCCAAAGATTTCACAAGAGAGTAACAGTCTCCCAATTAAACCAGTGTTTCCCAACTCCGGTCCTCGAGTACCCCCAACAGCACAGATCTTTGTTGTAGCCCCTGATTCAACTTGTCATGGGCTTGATGATTAGTTGACAAGTAGAATCAGGTGTGCTTGTCCAGGGGCCATAACAAAAATATGTACTGGTGGGGGTACTGAAGGAACAGAGATAATTGTGCTCCCATTGCTTTTATAAAGGGTAGGGGAAAATATTGTGAGACAGCTTTGAAGAGAAACAAATGTGTCTTTCTGTTTCTCTCTTGTTAAATCTTTGGAACAATATTAGGCCACATTTGAACTGATTTGAACTGGTAACTGACAAAGCTTCGTCATTGTTCAACGCGGTGTTATGAAGAGGTTCTCTTACAACAAGGAGAGAGTCACTTTCTCTCACTGACATACATCATGTACATGAAAACATTCCTGTGAGAATCTTCTCCGCTCATATTCCCCTCGGTTTGTTCGCTAAAGAACAGCTATCACAGTGCCATCCAACACAGCATGTCTCACCAGTCAAAGTGACCGAATTAAACCCTTAGCTCTCCCCCCTCTTCAGTGACGGGATCCGTGTATGCCTGCATCAAAGTGACTCCGTACTGTAGTCGTACAACAGGCTCGGCGTGATGCTGTCTGAGAGGAAGACAATGCTACCTGAATAACAAAGGGACACAGCATGCTTTGGACTGTCAGAACAGCCTTGGGAGACAGTGAAGAAGCAAAGAGATCATTCTAGAATGCACTCACTGGTTAGATTAGAATTGTAAGGCAGTCATTTTGTATTTTTTTGTGAGGGAGAGTTCATTGAGGTGAGACAATCAGATGTTGATTAGCAGGTGTGTGACTATCCGCTATATCCTTTATGCTTATGTTCCTGTTGACTTAGATGCTACCAATGTGTCTAAAACGAAGTAATGTTGTTCCCAAGAGAGCAGTACTGAACATCAGCTATTAAAACATAGTTTACATTGATCAAGCTTGTGGACTGAAGACAAATATAACTTTTTGCTACCAATTGTGTTCTAACTAAAGTATAAAGAAAGAAACACAACAGGTTTAAAATAATATATACGCTAGTAGCAGTTACTCAACTTAAAATACATGATAAATTCCAAATCCACTACCACCTTGGTATGTGGATCTTAACTTGGCTTCCTGTCAAAAATCTCACGATTTTATCTTACCATTCTGCGTTAAGTTTCCCTTTACGCTCATAGGAATTGGCCTATATGGATTGGTCTAATTTGAAATGTTTCTTACAGAAGAAATCATATGCAGAAGCATGGTAACAATTGAAAGGGAACCGTTTGGAGACTATGGGGAAATTATTACACCAAAAGTGAGGACACAACAGTTCACCTGACAAGAGTGAATCCAAACATTACACTGTTGATTTTATGTGCATTTTACATTTACTGTACTTTTCACTGCATTTGTTGATAACGAAATCTGAAAATACTCTGGATACATTCAGTAACAGGATAAGAATATTCCTTGAAAATGTGAGGTAGGTGCAACATAAGACAAGAAAAATGACAAGAGTTTGAGTGAGAGAACTAACTGGTGTTTCCAAGTGGCCTAGAGCATGTAGATGTTAGTTGTGTTTGGAACAGCCCTACATCCCCACCATCACACAATTACTGTTATATATATATATATATATCGCATTATATATCGCAATCTGGGTCAGGTGGGAATCATTTGAAAGCTCTTTCTATTGTCAAGTTATAAAATATGATCGTACCAGTGTTACTCTTTCACAGGGCAGAGAAATTGTAATTTTGGTGAGCATAGAAATGAGTCATGAGTGCATTCAGGTGTGTGTTCTTCATGATAGACAAACACAGGCTCATTCTGTTCAGGACAACCCAGGCTATGACACCATGTCATCTGGTAACTGTACATCAATCATACTGATCATAAACGTTGACACTGTATATGACATGAGTTTTATGTTATGGAAATGTGAAGTGCACATTTGGATTGACAGGTGTTCGGCTTGCTTGTATGACATCAAAGCGGTATTTCTTTCGAAATACATCGAGTCATCTTAATTTGCATAATTTCTCTCACTCGGACGACAAAAAAATGAGCGGGAGGGATGGAGGCAACTTCTTGTTGCGTGCGGTGCTCAAGTTCAAAACGGCTGTCAGTCAAAACCCATACAGCGTTGTGAAGAACTGAGCACTGACGTCATGTTTAGAATGTTATTGTGCAGACACTGTGTTCCAATTTATGCGCTTATCAGTGCCCAAGTCTGCCATTTTCAACCTGTACACATGTACAAGTGTAAAGGGCTACTCAAACATTTCAGTATGATCATTCAGTCTCATTAATGTCTTTCCTGCCTGTATTCTTGCTCCAGCTCAATGACCTGAGGAGTCAAGTCTGGGTCCACTGCCTCAAATTAGACCTGTTTCCTCTCTCTCCCTCTCCCCCTCTCTCTCTATTCTCTCTCTAGCCTCGTTTATACCTGTTTCTAACATGCGTCCTTTGTCCTGATCTTATCCACATTCGGACTATGCCCGCGCTGTATCCGTTGCGTCTACAGATGGTAGTAAGATGTGTCTCTTATCCATGTACACTGTGTCTGCATTGTGACCAGATATCCTGGCCCCTCCCTGTATGCAAATTATTTGACAGTTATTCTTTCAATATTTATTTCTTTCTTTTAAGACATATATTGATGCAATAAGTCAATGGCGTTACCTGCCAACGATTCTAGAGGGCGGGATGATGATGAATGAAATGGTTTCACTATCCAGATCGGTCTACACAGGTAAGATATTCAGACATAATGCGTGTCTGACTACCTCCGGGAGGTGGTCAGGACATCCGGTCACCTTCAGATCCCAATGCATCTTTAAATCATCTACACCTGTCTAAAAATGTGGGCACAATCAGAATGTGGACAATATCAGGACAAAGGATGCAAGTTAGAACCAGGTAGAAACGGGGCTTCTCTCTCTCCCCCACCTCTCTTTCTCTCTTCACACCTCTCACAAGTTAATGTGAGGAGAGAAAGCATCTGTCAGGCATGTCAAATGGCCTGTGCCCAGCAGACCAGGCAGGGGACTCAAGGTCACCTCCTTGGCTCAGAGCAGCACCGTAGTCAGGTCCTGGGAGAGTGCCTGCGACACGGCCTTCGCCTCAAACTTCTGCTTTGACAGCTGGGAAATCAGAGTAGAAATACATTTAAAAAGCAAGAGGAGAAGGAGGAGATAGAAGGAGCTGCTGCTATCTTAATCAGGACATGGGTTGCTGTAAGTGTTGTAGCCTTGTTAAAGGAACAGCCACACACCTATAGGTAGCTCCTTCACAAAAGTATTATGTTGATCCAAATTCAATAGCCAGATCGAAATCATATGGTACATCATCCATTCACTGGAAAAGACCATTGTGATGCTTTAAGTTCTTTAACGTTTGAACAACCTTCTCTAATGAGAAGGGCAGATACTATTGATGTTGCTGTCCTTGGGGCAGTCACTATAGGGATAGTCACCGGAGCAGAAGGGCAGATACTATTGATGTTGCTGTCCTTGGGGCAGTCACTATAGGGATAGTCACCGGAGCAGAAGGGCAGATACTATTGATGTTGCTGTCCTTGGGGCAGTCACTATAGGGATAGTCACCGGAGCAGAAGGGCAGATAGTATTGATGTTGCTGTCCTTGGGGCAATCACTATAGGGATAGTCACCGGAGCAGAAGGGCAGATACTATTGATGTTGCTGTCCTTGGGGCAGTCACTATAGGGATAGTCACCGGAGCAGAAGGGCAGATACTATTGATGTTGCTGTCCTTGGGGCAGTCACTATAGGGATAGTCACCGGAGCAGAAGGGCAGATACTATTGATGTTGCTGTCCTTGGGGCAGTCACTATAGGGATAGTCACCGGAGCAGAAGGGCAGATACTATTGATGTTGCTGGCCTTGGGGCAGTCACTATCTGGATAGTCACCGGAGCAGAAGGGCAGATACTACTGATGTTGCTGCCTTTGGGGCAATCACTATAGGGATAGTCACCCTTGGGGGAGTCACTATAGGGACAGTCACCCTTGGGGGAGTCACTATAGGGACAGTCACCCTTGGGGGAGTCACTATAGGGACAGTCACCCTTGGGGGAGTCACTATAGGGATAGTCACCCTTGGGGGAGTCACTATAGGGACAGTCACCCTTGGGGCAGTCACTATAGGGATAGTCACCGGAGCAGAAGGGCAGATACTATTGATGTTGCTGTCCTTGGGGCAGTCACTATCTGGATAGTCACCGGAGCAGAAGGGCAGATACTATTGATGTTGCTGGCCTTGGGGCAGTCACTATCTGGATAGTCACCGGAGCAGAAGGGCAGATACTACTGATGTTGCTGCCTTTGGGGCAATCACTATAGGGATAGTCACCCTTGGGGGAGTCACTATAGGGACAGTCACCCTTGGGGGAGTCACTATAGGGACAGTCACCCTTGGGGGAGTCACTATAGGGACAGTCACCCTTGGGGGAGTCACTATAGGGATAGTCACCCTTGGGGGAGTCACTATAGGGACAGTCACCCTTGGGGCATTCACTATAGGGACAGTCACCCTTGGGGCAGTCACTATAGGGATAGTCACCCTTGGGGCAGTCACTATAGGGACAGTCACCCTTGGGGGAGTCACTATAGGGACAGTCACCCTTGGTGGAGTCACTATAGGGATAGTCACCCTTGGGGCAGTCACTATAGGGACAGTCACCCTTGGGGCAGTCACTATAGGGACAGTCACCCTTGGGGCAGTCACCGTAGCAGAAGGGCAGATACTATTGACGTTGCTGCCCTTGGGTCAGTCACTATATGGACAGTCACCCTTGGGGCAGTCACTATAGGGACAGTCACCATAGCAGAAGAGCAGATGCTATTGATGTTGCTGTCCTTGGGGCAGTCACTATAGGGACAGTCACCCTTGAGGAAGTCACTATAGGGACAGTCATCATAGCAGAAGAGCAGATGCTATTGATGTTGCTGTCCTTGGGGCAGTCACTATAGGGACAGTCACTGTAGCAAAAGGGCAGATACTACTGATGTTGCTGTCCTTGGGGCAGTCACTATAGGGACAGTCACCGGAGCAGAAGGGCAGATACTACTGATGTTGCTGTCCTTGGGGCAATCACTATAGGGAGAGTCATCGTAGCAGAAGGGCAGATAGTATTGAGTAACTATAGCATAAGTGATACATATATACTACAAATACATAGGCCATACTGCATGCTACAGCATAGCCCACTTACTGCGCTGGGCTCTGACTGTACTATTGCATCATGGATGATGTCATTGAGGAGGAAAGGATGGGGCTGTGTGTTGAGACCAGTTCTACACTAATCCTCGTCCAGAACACCTGGCGTGCAGACGAAGCCCAAGTGGCCGTTATATAGGGGACTGGGTGTGGAGAACATTTGCTTTAGAATAGTTAAATCTGCTGTGGGAAAGGGTTTAGGGAAAGGGTCTAAGATAGTGTCGTTAACCTTAATAGAGAACTACTCCCTTAAGTGTGGATATATCTGTAGGAACTATACAAAGGGCAACCATTGTTGTTTCAGCAAATCTCTCTCGCTCTTTCCCTCTCTCTGACACCCACATGAATGTATAGATGTCCTTGTTTTAATCAGCTGAACATTTTCTTCCCTGAACAACCCCCCCAGATGCCCTCTAGCCCATATCCCCCCCAGGCAATAATATACTTGTCCAACCACTTAAAGCCATAACAATAAGTGAATGGCCCCTGCAGCACCAGGAAGCCCATACTTACAGTACATTACACCGCTCTCCTTCATATGAGGCTCTCTGTCTGTACCTCATTAACTACAGAGCGCTGGGCCAGAGCCCCAAATGATCTCACTACAAAGCCATCTCATCTCACCCTCCTCTCCAAGGACTTCTGCTTCAAAACAAAATAAATGTAAATTGCCGTCAATTTGGCCCCTGCCTGGCCTATCAACCACTCTATACCTCTGGGCAGCTGAGGGGAGGTCAGAGAGAGGGGAAACATCAGAGGGATATATGGGGGAATGTTACAGTCAGCCATCATCCCTTTATCAAAAGACCAACCGACTGCCTGGAGTTAACTTGGGAATCTGGGACGCCCTCATGAAAAGAACCCAGCTAATATCAAAGCAAAGCTCGTACTCTACCTTTCCATTGCAGTGATACTAGACAATGTTCTCCCCTATATGTCATATTTGCATCAGCATTGTCTTGAAAATATTCAATATAACAATCTGACACAAACTGGGTCAAAGTTTGAATTGAGAACAACAAGCGCTACAACTGTGTGTACTGTACTAGAATTGAACTACAATTGCCACGTACAACTCCCCACTGTATTTAGTCTCCCCACTGTTTTGAGCTTACTTTGAGTAAGGTAATGGAAAGTGAAGTAGGAGACAATGTTGTTACTATCGATGAACAGGAAACTATTACCCCAAACTAAAATATCGTGTTAGGTTCCAGGTTGTATGTTAATTCCAAATAAACCCAGAGCAGCAACAATGCTTGTTTCTAAAGCACTATCATCATGTACCCTGCCATTAAGCTGTGGGCCAGAGGAGATAGGAGATATGATGCCCCTGCCCTGGTCTCGTGGAAATGATGAACCAGCAGAGTTCAAAGCTGTGCAGGCAGCACTCAGATAATCGATTAGCTCTCCTTTTGGGAATGTATTCTGTTCTCAGGCACATTTAGTCCTCATACAAATATTTGTATCAGTCAGTCAGTGGGGCTGTGGAGTCTATTTTGTGCCATGCCACCAACTACCGGCTCAGTCCCCGTGGTTGGGCGCCAGTGCAACTTGTTTCCTCCCAGGGGGGGACATCCTATGGATGGGGTTCTGCTCTGTCTTGGGGAAACAAATGTTCTGGATACAGAAACAGTAGAAGAGGCATGCATACAGCATACTGTGGTTATGTCCCAAATGCCCCCCTGTTACCTATTTAGTGCACTACTTGAGACCAGAGCTCTATGTGCCCTGGTCAAAAGTAGGGCACTATATAGGGAATAGCGAGCCGTTTGGGATGAAGTAACTCAGCAGCAAGGGGAACCAGCAGAGTCACACCCTCAGGGGCAGAGAGAGACACTTCCTTGTTTGTTCTACTGATTAATCTTCTTAGCCCTAAGCTTTAGTGTACTGTAGCTTGCAGTGGCACTTGTTCAGTCTCTGAGCAAGAACTGTACTGTGTTGCATTTGTAACTAATGTACCTATCTTCTGCAGATATGAGTCAAATTACCCTTCTTTAAATAAGTACCACCTTGCAACCAACATTGGAGAAGGCGTGTTTGCAGAGGGGCGTGGTTTATATAGCTAGATAGCTACTCTACTGGCGCCAAAATTTGATGTCTCCCCTTTCATCTGGGGTCTGGTGTTAGCTACTTACTGGCTAGCTAGGTCTCCAGCCAGCATTGAACAAAAGGGGGGAGGGTCGTTCAAAACTCATGTCAACACATCCATCAGTGCTGCTGTGTACTGCATCCCAACAGACAACTGCAGATGTATAAAAAACAAATTGCCATCATTGATGCAATTTCAATGTCGTTTGAGTTGCTTCGTGTATCACCAAATTAGCTTGAGAGGATTTTACCGCAACACTGCTCACTACATCCACATTTCTTGACATAGGCATTTCAAAGAGCTGTCAGTCAATGCAAGCTCATGAATGTAAACTCCCTGCCCACTCAGCCTGTCTGTTCAAACTTCCAGGGAGTTAGCTATGAGAGAAAGAGTTATTTTTCTCAAATATTGAGCATTTCTATCCACACAAAATATTATGGGTGATAGTTTTTAGTCACTCAAAAGGCTATTTTACATGGGAATCAGAATGACTGTTCGTGACCTTTAAGGACACACCTCAAACATTGCCACCCCTCCCCTTCAGCGCAAGTGATCTGATGTTAGGACAGGTCAATTGCGGAACCTGGCGTTAGGGCTGGAAAATGCCAGTGCGCCAGTGTTTACATGACGAAATTGCAAACTAACGTGGGCTTGACACATGCGCCTCCTTACCGCCAACCAAAAATAGAACCAGTAGAGTTATGGTAATTTGGGGGGGGGGTGTTGTTTATACATTGTAGGTTGTAAGCCTTATTTGCATTTCTCCCAGGATTCCTTTCAAGTGAATGTGAGAGATACCCACCCATGACTGTGTTTGTTAGTGACAGAGAAATGGTTGTTGCATTCAATAACTTCAGGTCCTGAAACCTTCACCAAGTGACTGCCTACAGTAAGTGAATGTGTTTAAATTCAAAGTAAACCCTTTATGACCTTATATTGTACATGTCGTAAGGCCTTTAGTTATGGCCTAGTTATGGCCTGAAATATCGGATCATGGGTCACATCCAACCTGCAAAATCACAATAAGCTGGTTAGTGAAGTGATTAGTAGTGATGTTACGTTTGATACCGGGGCTCCGAGGCATGCGTTGAAATCTCTAAACAGCGAACTTCGAAGAAGTGTGTCGATACGTGTAGCACTCTATCAGAAGTACGTCATCAATTACGTCCAAGGCTTCGTTTCATCACGTGCTTTTTTCAAACCATGTGTTGCAAAATGTGAGATCCCACTTATTTCATTGTGGTTTTGGTGCTTTCTTCAATTCCAAGCTGCTTTCAGTCACTGACCTCTACTGGACACCGTACTTACGAATATAGTTAGGATTTTGCCCATGTAGGTTCACTTGACTGGTAGCTCAGCAGGTAGATTAGGGAACTATGGGACACTTTGTTATGAAGTCAAATCCTGTTGAAGGCACACTATTTAGATTTTTTTTATGTGAAACCACACTTTCTGCACAGTTGTTCAAATAATTCATTTAATTTTGTATAGTATAATCGTCTGTCTTAAGCATCCTAAATAATGTCATAGATTCAATTTTTCAAAAATAGTAAACTTGATGGAAAAAAAGGGAAGCATGATGTAAACCTGGTATTCTAACTGATTATAGGCTACTACTGCCAACGACTTGTCTTGCACATATTCAAGGCCCAAAGTACAAAAGGAACCCCAAAGCATTATCGAACCTTCCCCATGTTTTTTCTTTTCATTGGTCCACAGAACATTTTACTGGATTTAGGCTTGTTCAGGTGTGGTTATGCAAAGTGCAATGGGGCTTTCTTTTGTCTCTTCAACAGTACAATATTTTGTGTTTGTAGCTAATGTATCTTTTAACTATTTGCTTGCTTTCGCAGGAGTTCTGACAACAACTCCTGCACATATGACTGAAACAACCACAGACACTTCTGTAGGTAAGTACATTACTGTCTTCAAAAGAAAGCCCCATTGCACTTGTGCAAAGTGGAATGGGGCTTTCTTTTGTCTCTTTCAGCAATACGGTATGTTGTGTTTGTAGCTAATGTATCTTTTTACTATGTGCTTGCTTTCGCAGGAGTTCTGACAACTTTTGCACATATGACTGAAACAATCTCAGACGCTTTTGTAGGTAAGTACATTACTGTCCTCAAAAGAAAGCCCCATTGCACTTGTGCAAAGTGCAAATTGGGCTTTCTTTTGTCTCTTCAGCAGTACATTATTTTGTGTTTGTAGCTAATGTATCTTTTTACTATGTGCTTGCTTTCGCAGGAGTTCTGACAACAACTCCTACACATATGACTGAAACAATCTCAGACGCTTCTGTAGGTAAGTACATTACTGTCTTCAAAAGAAAGCCCCATTGCACTTGTGCAAAGTGCAATGGGGCTTTCTTTTGTCTCTTCAGCAGTACAGTATTTTGTGTTTGTAGCTAATGTATCTTTTAACTATTTGCTTGCTTTCGCAGGATTTCTGACAACAACTTCTGCAGATATGACTGAAACAACCTCAGATGCTTTTTTAGGTAACTACATTACTGTCTTCAGAAATCACACATTGATAAAGACAGAAGGGGGAGAGAGAGAAATGCCAACATGTTGTCTACACCAAAGTGTGAAAATACCTATAGTGGCGGACAAATACAATTGAAGTCGGAAGTTTACATACACCTAAGCCAAATACATTTAAACTAAGTTTTTCACAATTCCTGACATTTAATCCTAGTAAATATTCCCTGTCTTAGGTCAGTTAGGTTCATCACATTATTTTAAGAATGTGAAATGTCAGAATAATAGTAGAGAGAAGGATTTATTTCAGCTTTTATTTCTTTCATCACATTCCCAGTGGGTCAGAAGTTTGCATACACTCAATTAATATTTGGTAGCATTGCCTTAATTGTTTAACTTGAGTCAAACATTTCGGGTAGCTTTCCACAAGCTTCCCACAATAAGTTGGGTGAATTTTGGCCAATTCCTCCTGACAGAGCTGGTGTAACTGAGTCAGGTTTGTAGGCCTCCTTGCTCGCACACACTTTTTCAGTTCTGCCCACAAATTTTCTATAGGATTGAGGTCAGAGCTTTGTGATGGCCACTCCAGTACCTTGACCTTGTTGTCCTTAAGCCATTTTGCCACAACTTTGGAAGTATGCTTGGGGTCATTGTCCATTTGGAAGACCCATTTGCGACCAAGCTTTAACTTCCTGACTGATGTCTTGAGATGTTGCTTCAATATATGCACATACTTTCCCTTCCTCATGATGCCATCTATTTTGTGAAGTGCATCAGTCCCTCCTGCAGCAAAACATCCCCACAACATGATGCTGCCACCCCCGTGCGTCACGGTTGGGATGGTCTTCTTCGGCTTGCAAGCCTCCCCCTTTTTCCTCCAAACATAACGATGGTCATTATGGCCAAACAGTTCTATTTTTGTTTCATTAGACCAGAGGAAATTTCTCCAAAAAGTACCATCTTTGTCCCCATGTGCAGTTGCAAACCGTAGTCTGGCTTTTTATGGCGGTTTGGAGCAGTGGCTTCTTCCTTGCTGAGCGGCCTTTCAGGTTATGTTGATATAGGACTCGTTTTACTGAGGATATAGATACTTTTGTACTTGTTTCCTTCAGCATCTTCACAAGGTCCGTTGTTGTTGTTCTGGGATTGATTTGCACTTTTCGCACCAAAGTACATTCATCTCTAGGAGACAGAACGTGTCTCCTTCCTGAGCGGTATGACAGCTGCGTGGTCCCATGGTGTTTATACTTGCGTACTATTGTTTGTACAGATGAATGTGGTGCCTTCAGGCATTTGGAAATTGCTCCTAAGGATGAACCAGACTTGTGGAGGTCTACAATTTTTTTTCTGAGGTCTTGGCTGATTTCTTTTGATTTTCTCATGTTTGAAGGTAGGCCTTGAAATACATCCACAGGTACACCTCCAATTGACTTAAATTATGTAAATTAGCCTATCAGAAGCTTATAAAGCCATGTCGACATTTTCTGGAATTTTCCAAGCTGTTTAACGGAACTGACATCTTAGTGTATGTAAACATCTGACCCAGAAGTGAAATAACCTGTCTGTAAACAATTGTTGGAACTATTACTTGTGTCATGCACAAAGTAGATGTCCTAACTGATTTGCCAAAACTATAGTTTGTTAACAAGACATTTGTGGAGTGGTTTAAAAACGAGTTTCAATGACTCCAACCTAAGTGTATGTAAACTTCCGACTTCAACTGTATATTGCCAACATTGCTCTTTTCATGAATAATTCCCTATTTCTGTCCCTGGTGGGGCTTGTTGATCGCCTCTGTGTCCAGTCTGCCAAAAAAACTTTCCTGACACTCACCTCCATGCATTCTGGTCTTGTCCCATCATTGAGATTTACTGGAAAAAAGTTCTGAGCATTCCCTCAGTCATCCTCCATATTACCATTCTTGCATCCCCAAAACTCTGCATACTACACTACATTGATGATGGCGTCCCCTGTGTTTCCTCTATGTCCAAGGACAAACGACACTTCCTATTGATTTTATTAACAATCGCCCAAAAAGTGATATTGCTAAACTGGAAAAGCAGATCCAATGTTTCAACCATACACTGGCTCCATTTATTGTCTGACCTGGCCTCCCTGGAGAGATCCACAAAATAACAAACTGAAGGACTTTAACACAATCTGGGAACCATTCCTATCCTACATTGCCCGCAGGCCACCCCAGACAACATTAAAATGGTACCTCCTACCTACTATTAACAGCCCTATGGTAACCTGCAACTTTTCCACAAGTCTTGCATTGTCTTGTCCGGTCCTGTCCTGTCCAGTGTGGCCGTCTCTTGATATGTCCTGTTTTGACATGTCCCTATTTTCTATTTTCCTCATTTTATTCTTACCCTACTTTTCAGTTTTTTCTTACTTGTTGGTTGTAGTTTACCTTCTTCACTATAATAGACAGTTGTATGTACACAGCAAATTTTAGATCAGTATTTTAACACCCACAGTGTTCAATTTAACACTTTCTTGGAAATTATTTGTGATCCACCGAAATAGTGTTCACAAACTGACACCCCTAGAGTGTTGGTCCCTAACACCATGGGGGTTGCAAATTCAGACTTAGATTAACACTTTATTACAGTTGATGCTATTGCACATTTTTTGTGTTAGGTAATAACACATGTAGGGGAGAGCAGATTTGAGCTATTTTCACAACCACAATTATGGGCCCAATTGCTGTCGGTGGCGGGAAAGGCCTGGGTTTATATGAATAAACAAGTTGTGGGTGTGTCAAGGCTTGGCCACTCAGTAGCCAATCAGAATGTGCTCCATGGCAAAATATGTGGTTGCTTCAAGTTTACAGTCTTGTCATCAACTCCAATTCGAATGCTAATCCGTTATAGCATAGTTCGTTAAATATGTTGAACATGTTTGCAGTCCACATTGTTCTAATTGCATTGCTTCAATGTGGAAATACATGGTTAAACATAGGCGGTGGCATTTGGACATGGACATGCCAAACATAGTCAATAAGCAAGATTAAATTCACTATGCTATTGATGAGACCTGAAAAGACAGTGTCTAATTCTAATCGAATTCTAATATAAACGAAAAAACAACTTGTTTTAAATAGGCTATGTCTAAATACAGTTACAGGCACCATAATTGCTCCCCGTGGACGTATAATACAGCTGGTTTTGCAACATCCAAACTTTTCACAGGATCCAATATAAAGAGAAAGGGGGAATGTCCACTCACTGTTACACTGCTCGCAAATGTAACATTTTATAAACGTCATGGAACCATCTTACAGATCATTTTTGCACTTCTCCAGAAATGGAAGATGAAATTGCATTGCATTTAAGCAATTTAATCTACGTTATCACCACAAATATTTCAAATAAGTTTGGTTTTTAATCCAATTTAAACAATTTGCTTAAAACAATTTGCTTTTTAACAATTTAAACAATTAGCTTTTTAAACCAACAACAACGTTTTCTAAATAGGATCGGGTCTGAGGCATGATACCTTAAATCGCCTCTCTCGTTCTATGGCACTGTGTGCACACGTAGGCCTAAATGTCTTTACTCATAACATTCACATCTCTATTCATACCTCTCCTGTCAATTATATTGACAGGAAAAATGCCCAAAAAATCTGCCATTGATATGACATTATATACTCTTAAATAAAAGGGTCCCAAAAGGTTCTTCGGCTGTCCCCATAGGAGAACCCTTTTTGGTTCCAGGTAGAACCCTGGGCACTGTGCGTCATGACTGGATTGGCTACTCTTAAAACCCATTCCATTATCAACTTCATTACCGTTTAAGATTGTCTTTTTGTGAGTCTTAAAATGTCCTATTTGCGCTGAATGAAATTGTCACCTCTGCTTATGTTTTTAAAGGTCGTGAACGGTCAAAGTCATGTTTTGCATGACATTTGATTATATTTGGATGAGACATTGATCAAGTTTGATCATAAAGTTACTGAGCCCCTCCCCCATGTCAAACACTTGGATTCAGGAGGCGGGATTACTAAGGGGATAGGGGGACATCATCCTAACTATCATTTTAATACCCACAAAAAATAAAGAAAAGAAGAAAGGAAATTAAAGCAAATGGTATGAACAAAAATATTGGCACCCAGGAGAATAATTTGGTAATACAGCGTTTGCCAAAGATACACTACATGACCAAAAGTATGTGGACACCTGCTCGTCGAACATCTCATTCCAAAATCATGGGCAGTAATATGGAGTTTGTCCCCCCTTTGCTGCTATAGTAGCCTCCATTATTCTGGGAAGGCTTTCTACTAGATGTTGGAACATTGCTACAGGGACTTGCTTCCATTCAGCCACAAGAGCATTAGTGAGGCTGGGCACTGACATGGGGCGATTAGGCCTGGCTTGCAGTCGGCGTTCCAATTCATCCCAAAGGTGTTCGACGGAGTTGAGGTCAGGGGTCTGTGCAGACCAGTCAAGTTCTTCCACACCGATCTCGACATACCATTTCTGCATAGACCTCACTTTTCACGAGGGCATTGTCATGCTGAGACAGAAAAGGGCCTTCCCCAAACTGTTGCCACAAAACTGGAAGCACAGAATCGTCTAGAATGCCATTGTATGCTGTAGCTGTAAAATGTCCCTTCACTGGAACTAAGGGGCCTAGCCCGAACCATGAAAAAAAGCCCCAGACAATTATTCCTCCTCCACCAAACTTTACAGTTGACACTAGGAAATTGAGGCAGGTAGCATTCTCCTGGCATCTGCCAAACCCAGATTTGTCTGCCGGACTGCCAGATGAAGCGTGAAGCGTGATTCATCACTCCAGAGTCCAATGGCGGCAAGCTTTACACCACTACAGCCAACGCTTGGCATTGCACATGGTGATCTTAGGTTTGTGTGTGGCTGCTCGGCCATGGAAACCCATTTCATGAAGCTCCAAATGAACAGTTCTTGTGCTTACATTGCTTCCAGAGGCAGTTTGGAACTTGGTAGTGTGTGTTGCAACCAAGGACAGATGATTTTTATGTGCGTCCCGCTTCAGAACCCGGCGATCCCGTTCTGTGAGCTTGTGTGGCCTACCACTTCGCGGCTGAGCCGTTGTTGCTCCTAGACGTTTCCGCTTCACAATAAATCCCTTACAGTTGACCGGGGCAGCTGGAGCAGGGCAGAAATTTGACCAACTGACTTGTTGGAAAGGTGGCATCCTGTGACGGTGCCACAAGTCCCTGAGCTCTTCAGTAAGGCCATTCTACTGCCAATGTTTGTCTATGGAGATCGCATGGCTGTGTGCTCGATTTTATACACCTGTCAGTAATGTGGCTGAAACATCCGAATCCATTAATTTGAAGGGTGTCCACATACAACTTTGTATATAGAGTGTATTTTTCACTTTGGAGTAGACAACATGTTTGCATTTCTCTCTCCCCCCTTCTATCTGTACAGTGCCATGCAAAAGTATTCATCCCCCTTGGGGTGTTTCCTATTTTGTTGCATTACAACCTGTAATTTAAATAGATTTTTATTAGGATTTCATGTAATGGACATACACAAAATAGTCCAAATGAAAAAGATTTCAAAAAATTCAAAGAAATCAAAAATGGAAAAGTGGTGCGTGCATATGTATTCACCCCCTATGCTATGAAGACCCTAAATAAGATCTGGTGCAACCAATTACCTTCAGACGTCACGTAATTAGTTAAATAAAGTCCACCTGTGTGCAATCTAAGTGTCACATGATCTGTCACATGATCTCAGTAAATATACACCTGTTCTGAAAGGCCCCAGGGTCTGCAACAGCACTATGCAAGGGGCACCACCAAGCAAGCGGAACCACCAAGACCAAGGAGCTCTCCAAACAGGTCAGGGACAAAGTTGTGGAGAAGTACAGATCAGGGTTGGGTTATAAAAAAGAAATCTGAAACTTTGAACATCCCACGGAGCACAATTAAATACATTATTAAAACATTGAAAAAAGTCTCTTTCTCTGTGTGTGTGTGTGTGTGTGTGTGTGTGTGTGTGTGTGTGTGTGTGTGTGTGTGTGTGTGTGTGTGTGTGTGTGTGTGTGTGTGTGTGTGTGTGTGTGTGTGTGTGTGTGTGTGTGTGTGTGAGCAGACAGAGAGAGCAGTCTTTCCCTGAAGCCTACATGCCTCAGTCTCAATTGCCATCCTGTCTCTGACCTCAAACAGTGAGAGTTAATAAGCCCTGTGAACTCTCCTCTCCCTGCTCAAACATGTATTCTTTCAGTACTGACACACACACTACTAACACATCTTACCCTCTTTCACCCCCGGGTAGCTAGTCTTCTGAATGCAGCAACCTCCCACTCTCAGCTCAACCTCCGCCATGTCATCCACTACACTTGTGCCCCTGTTCAGGGAGGGTGGTTATCGACACATGTATCTTGATAATGACTTGGTGTGCACAACATACACTATGGAGTGTGCTACTTTTTGACCAGAGCACCAGGGGCCCTGGTCAAAAGTAGTGTACTATGAAGGGAGTAGGGTGCCATTTGGGAGGCATCCTTGGAAAGGGTTGCACATTTTGCGATAGTGATTAATGAATCATTAATGATAGGCTAACTCCTCTGATGAAGCAGGTAATTAAGAGTTAATGAGGTATTGCACACCGAAGCGTCCCAGCACACTTCTTTTTTTTTGCTTGGCACTTTTGAAGTGTGAATTTTTTCCCTACACACCTGGAAGTTGTTCCCGGGAAGGGTGTGTGTGTATGTGTGTGCGTGATGCATTGTAAGATAGGTTGGGGGGAGGGGATGACACACATTGAGCTGATTGGAGTGTTTGTGTCCCTCGGCTAGATTAAAGTCAAGGTGGATTGGACAGCTGTTCCATTGCAATAACTTATACTTAGCATCTCCTTCATCACTCTTTATTTAGTCTCCCTTCCACTTTTGACAGGTAGAAAGGCACCTTCTACCTGTCACTGTTTTAGTGAGAGAATAACATTCAGTCAACAGGCCCTGTGCTAGACTAGTGTCCTGTCCAGGGGGTGTACTTGTACATCAAGCTGCCTCCAATGCTTCAGACACAGGAGAATCAGGAGAGAGGCTACTGAAAGTCAACAGTATAGCTGTACTCAAAGCCACATTGTATACTGTACACACAACTCTGTCAGTACTGTATATAGTTCGAAACCAGAGTCAAACTACGGAGATAAGCAACGCAAGCGAGCGTCAAACAAGCTAGTGTAATGAATGTATGGTGAAATCTGAAGGCAAATGTAATGATGAATCAGTAGGTAATGTACATGGCTGTGTGTTGACTACGAGGCTCTGTCTCTCTGATGTCATTATCGTGTTGTCTGTTCTGGTGTCATTTGCAGTGGGAGCCGCCAACGTAGATGATGGATCCTTTCAAGCCATCGTCGTAGGTGAGAAATATATCAATCACAATGTATTTATAAAGCCGTTTTTCTATGAGCAGTTGTCACAAGGCGCTTTCCATTAACCCGGCCTAACCCCTAAGCTTTAGAGATGGTTATCCAGATGTGGAAGCATTATTGTTCTCTCTGTAGTCTGAAAACGGAACTAGTTCCATGAGTATTACGTAAATGGAAAGTCCTCCACTCATTGTTTCTGGTTTCACCTATATAGTTGTTATCGTTTCCCTCGCCATGCGGAGGCAACAATGCTGTGACATCTTTTTTTTTACTCTATTAAAGAAATGTCATTTATTTTACTTCCATTTGAAGTCAATTCGCAGGTGCTCTTATCCAGAGGAACGTATAGAAGTGTCTCGCTCAAGGGCACGTCGACAGGTTTTTCACCTTAGGGATTTGAACCAGTGACCTTTCGGTTACTGGCCCAACAATCTTAAAACGCTAGGTGACCTGCCGATCCACCTACCTGAAATCAATGACCTAACACATAAAATGTTTATGTTTCTTTGATTTTCTAGTTCACGATTACTACTATGATAACGTGTCTTATGAAAAAACATATTACTCTTTAAAAGAGTATTCTATATTTTCAGAGACCATTCTCCCCTCTGTCAGTCTAATTTATACCCGTCTCTCTCCCTTCCCAGGAGTCCATTTTGCGCTGTTCCTGGCGATTCTCCTGGCGCTGGCGCTGGTGCTGCTGTGCTACACCGGCAAGCGTAAGGGCACTTACTACACCAACGAGGCCGAGTGTGGTGATTCTGTCGACTCGTATGGCGGTGCCTCTCAAAGCGAAAAGGTTCTACTAGAGATTTTGAACGAGGAAGAATAGAAAGGAGAATACTTCATTTGAAACAGGACTTTTTCCGATTCTAAACCGGGGCCAGTTGTCAACTCAAGATGCCAAATATTTTCTACGGAATTGGAAATGCCTATGATGGTCATCTGATTTCAAGGCAACATTTATATGGGGCATACAACCATCTCAGCTCTGCAGATTTTGCCACGAAGAGACAGAATCATTAGATCACTTATTTTTGTATTGCCCATATATACACTATATATACAAAATGATGTGGACACCCGTTCAAATTAGTGGATTTGGCTATTTCAGCCACATTACAGCCTTATTTCCCTCATCAATCAATATACAGAAGCACTTTAATAAACAATGAATATTCATTACATGTGACTAACTTCAAGCTTACAATTAGAGTACAATAGTTAAACCAATATCAGATTGTTGAGGTTTCGAAAAGATGTAAAAACTAGAGAAATTAACAATCCTAACATATAATAACCCTTTTGTTTTCCTTTTTAAAAATATTTTTATACTCAAAAGATAGTACCTTGTTTGAATTTCTATTATGAGGATGTTGAGCGGGCTTAATGTATAATAATGTATAGCATTGCTGAATGTAATATCTGTTTTCTATTTTTTCTAAATTGACGTCCAGTAGTAATCTTAAATCAAGGCATAGGCATCTTTCCTAACGCCAAACTGGATGTTTGTTTTTTTGGCCTGAAGGTACCAATAACTGAGAAAAGGACATGCTATGGCAAGGACCATAAGAACACAAAAAAACACTTTCATGAAACTCGACAGACATTTCACCTATGACAATACTGGAAACAAATCAGTCAAAAATGTAAATTCCCCTTCTTCTTATGCAAGTCTCTGTAACTAATATATTACCATATGATTAAAGAGAAACGACTTTGTTGTGACTAATGAAAACAGTGTCTAATTAGCAATAAAACACTCGGTTCCAGAGAGGAAGGACTTTTTGTATCAACAAGGTAACAACAGGGAAGTTTCAAAAGGACACTGAAGACAGCTGAATCACAAGGGGGTTTGTTCCTTAGACACTGCCCCAGCTAGGTAGAAAGGCTTCCATGTAGCTCAGAGAGGGCATATCAACAGGAATGCCCTGATAAATGCTCAAAGTATTAACATCCCAAAATACGGTATCGGTGACTAAATGTGGTCCAGTTTCTGTTGAAGATAATGCATGTCTGTTGTTTTATCACATGAAAGTCCCATTCATACAAATCATTAAAATCCAGACGGAAAATATTTACACAAGAAGCCACCTAATATCACACAGTCAAACTCTTCAGTCATTTAGTAAGTTCACCATTCTGCGAACGGAATCAAACTACACATTTGATAAATTTGCACGGTCATGGACTAAATCAGCCAAGAGTGTTTTTTCTCCAAATTAAGAGTTTACTTGTATACCCAGTCGAAAAATCGGATTATTCAACGCAACATCTGGTTTCAGAAAACCAAGATATAGGGGCAAAAGTTTGCACTTCAATAGTATGTGTTAATGAGATGTAGAAGCTTATGGAGGATTTTGTGTTTTCTATTTTCATCAAGCTAGAATAGAGCGATGCTGTGCCCGAGGCTGCTGAAGGGAAGTTCTGAATCCTCGAGTAGTGCCAAGCAGCGCTATGTGGGTTTAATGCAATCCGAACAACCCCAGAAACATTCCTGCAGACCTGAGCCAGCACACTTTTCAAAAAACCATGGTGCCTCTGGGAAATCGTTTTACTCTAATTCCGCATTATTCTTGGTCGGGATACAAGACAATACAAGCCAATCTCAAGATCACACATCACCTGATCTACGAGCTGGCAAAGAGCACTTACTTTTGGCCATTTGATTGCAAGTTGAAAGTATTTATTTCCATTTGTCTTCCTAATCAAAGTATGGGACAATTGCTAACCTTTCTCCAAACAGATTTTTCCTTCAATTCTCTAATCAAGTCTAACGTCAAAGCCAGTGACTCAGTGTGTGTTTGAGTGCATTAGCTAGAGTGCTCTGTCTGATTGAGGTAAAGACAATAACGCCATTGAGACATCTATCCAACAGCCGTCCTCACTGACATCATATCAAGTCCTATTGGTCAGGGGACCAACCATCAGAGAGGAAAACGCTTACATAAGATGTGTCCCAAATAGCACCCTATTTCTTATTTTGTGCACTAGGGTACTTTTGACCAGGGTCCTATGGGGGGAATAGGGTGCCACTTGGGACTCGGTCGTGACTTCAGCAGGGCCACTGACACCTCTCAAGGAGATGAAAAACTTTTCTACAGGAGTCATTCTAGGGTCACTGAAGCTATAGCTTGGCCTAGACAGCTATACACAAGCACCAGGCGCTTGAAAGGCAATAATCAGGAAGTCAGCCTTGCAACCAGCAACCAGCCGCACTTCCCATTCAATGTCTTTTTATTATTAGAAATCAAATAACCGTTCGAAAGGCACCCATTGTGTTCTCTTACAATTGTATCCCAGCTTTCCTCCTGGCCTTGGTGTGCAGAGAACATACTTTTTATTGCGACAATAAGCCATACTTTGATATGGCCCTGAAGGCATCAACATAAATTCATTTCGTCTCGACTGCTCTGTGAAGCTTGAACAATGGTAAAGCCAAAGCTGGTGACTTTTCCATCTCTTCTCCTACTGTCTACAAAATGGCATAAAATAAAAAATAAATGCAAGTATTCTCCATGGATGAATACGGCATGCGGCTGTATTTATCTAAAGACATCAATGATGAAAACACACTGAATTTCTTTTGAACAATGTAGCTACCTCACTCTCTTTGAGTTGTAGCTAATTCCAGTAAAAGAGGATACAGTACATTAATTCATGAATCACTTGACTTGGAGGCCCATGGTCCTGTAGTCTGAGTTGTGTGGATTATCTCCCTTGCTAGACAATAGGCTAAATCTTGTGTGCGTCCCAAACAGCACCCATCGAGCTCTAGTCAGAAATAGTGCACTACAGTATGTACAGGATAATAGGCTGCCATTTGGGACGGAGACCTGGATGTGGTCAGACAAATGGAAGAAGAACGGGAACAGGAAACTCATTGAATCATCTTGTTAGAATATCCCCATGGCTTAGGCTCTGTCCAAAATGCAACCCTATTCCCTATGGGCCCTGGTCAAAAGTAGTCCACTGCGTAGGGATTAGGGTGCCACTTGGGATGCACTTTTAAGGTTCTGGGGCTCTTGAGAAAGGAGAGTTTTGCATAATACAGCCACAATAAAACAAGAAAATGCTCAACTCCAGCTCATCCAAGTTGCTCTATTCTATTCTTCAGCGAATATCCCATGAGCTATAATGAAGATATAATGGGACTTAGCCCCTGACATGGCAAGCTTCCTAGGAGAAAGGACTTCCATTCCAGACTCAATTACTATTTCAATAGGTTTCCGCTATGGATATTGAATATTGCAAGATAAGCAGTTCTCGCAAAATTGCTAGCACAAAGTCTGCTCCGGGGTTTATGTTAAGGCTTTTGACGCTTCTGTTCAGAGGTGCATTGGGAAGGTTATGAAGTACATTTTTGGGGGGCCAGGGTTACAAGAATAAATAACACAGTATCTGCCTGTGAAGATGGATGCTACATTGTTACAGCCAGGAATAGTTCCTGCACTCAGCACTTCCCCAAAGAGTTGTGAATGTCAAACTTGCAGAGAGAGGGGATCCCCAACAGAGCAACATTAGAGAAATGTTAAACCAACTCAGTGTTAAATCTGAAATCCGTATAAGGTGAAACAGCGTCATTGTTCGCCCCCAGCACATTTATCATCAATCAATCAATCAAATGTATTTATAAAGTCCTTTTTACATCAGCCGATATCACAAAGTGCTGTACAGAAACCCAACCTAAAACCCCAAACAGCAAGCAATACAGATGTAGAAGCACGATGGCTAGGAAGAAACCTAGAGAGGAACCAGGCTCTGAGGGGTGGCCAGTCCTCTTCCGACTGTGCCGGGTGGAGACTACAACAGAACATGGCCAAGATGTTCAAACGTTCACAGATGACCAGCAGGGTCAGATAATAATAATCACAGTGGTTGTCGAGGGTGCTACAGGTCAGCACCTCAGGAGTAAATGTCAGATGGCTTTTCATAGCCAATCATTCAGAGTCATGATTTTTCTTTTGTTGATGAAACGGAGGAGAGGAGCATCCAGCATAGTGCAATAGTGTGCAATGATGTCAGCGCGGGGGAAAAACTGGGTTCGTTGTTTGAAGTAACTTCTTTGTTGTTGTTATATTGCAAACTGACGTGGCCGTTTCACCAAGTACGAATTCCAGTTTGAAAACAGTGTTAAACCAATGCCGTGTTAAACCAGTTTTTAGAAGAATTCACAAGCTTGTAATTGCAAAACTAGGCAGAAATGAAGAAGAGAAGTGATTCAGAAAAGAGGGAACAGATGGTGTTATTCTTTGAACTGCGTTTAATTAAGTCTGTTCCTTTCTGTTTACTTTGATGAATCCTTGTTTCCCTATCAAACTAAAGGGGACATCATCCCCATTAACAACTGTTACTCATTTATCTACCTGTAGTTTGGTTTTGAAAGATTCATACAACACAAGAACAATACACTGCCCTCTGACCCCAGAGATCATAATAACCTTGTGTCTCACTCCCACTATCCAACGTGCATTTACTGTCCATAAGGAGGCTGCCTGCCCGCCTGTTTGCCTGACTGTATACCTGCCTTCTTGCCTTGCTGCCTGTGTGGCTGGCTGCCTGTACAGATAGCCCTGTGGAAATAGCCTGCCTGCCTCTCTGCCTGCCTCTTTGCCTGCCTGGCTGCTTGGCTCTCTGCCTGCCTGCCCCTCTGCATGCCTGCCTCTCTGCCTGCCTCTCTGCCTGCCTGCCTGGCTGCCTCTCTGCAAGCCTGCCTGCCTGCCTGCCTGCCTGCCTGCCTGCCTGCCTGCCTGCCTGCCTGCCTGCCTGCCTGGTGCGCTCAGCAGTAAGAGGTGATATAGGCCTAATCATTATTACTCTATGATAACTGATAAATCATCCTCATATGAACGGTCACTGGGGGAAATTGGCTTTTGCTATTTCATGTGTAACTGCATTGCACCTGCAGAAACCCCATCAGCAAAACAATTCAACCAGCACTGAATCATCTGCAGGTAGTCTGCTAGGCTATACTGTCATTAACAAACTACTGGAATTGTGTTTGTGTGTATATGGAGGGGTTACTTTGGGTCCTAGAGTATGCTCACCTTTTTCATCTACTGTAGTTCCACCCTATTTGTATTTTTTTGAATTACTGCTTTTTGAATGCAGGCAGACCATTGAAAGGTCTCTGTACTTTGTATTTTTCTCTCTCGGTGTGAGAAGCCAGTTCCCAAGTTCCATTACGATTGTCTTTCCAGACTTATTTGTGACAAACTTTCAACAAGATAATTCAGTTCCCTGGGTGTAATTACTCAGTTGACTGCAGGCCCATTTAGATTTAATTAAAAGTGGGAGCCCAATATCACTTGTCATTGCACCTGACACCCTGGCATTAACTTTGCAGCTTTGCATTCATTAGAGCAGGCAGTCATCTCCTAAAGTTGTATCTTATTTACAGCATAATCCTACCAGACAAAATATAGTGGAGCAAATTGTACATCCTTAGGTTATGAAAGTAACAAACTGAGGAGAGTGTGTGTGTTGGCAGAGGCCTTCCAGGTTCCCCACAGTCATAACACGGTAGGAGCATGGCTGTGTCTTTGCACTGCCAATTATCACTCCGGAAATTCAGTAAACAGACTAACTACATCACACACACACAGTGTGTGGCGTGACTGATGTGAGAAATCTGCTATAAAGCTTTGTCTCTAATTAGATGAAACAGGAAAAATAGATCTCACAAAACATCTTGCTCACCTTACATGGCCTCTGCCAAGTTTTGTTTGAAAGGCAGAGGCATCTTCAGCATCTATTCTACACTCTCTTAGAAGGCCAGATACATTTCCACTGTCATTTCTGCTGTGGACTGACTCAGTGTTACAGGATTGTCAAAATGAAATTGAATTCTTTAGAGCAGATAGCTACAACTCTTCAGGGAAATAGCCAGAGACAATATACAGTCTATTCAACAGCAATTAATACAAATGAATAAAGATAGTGCTAAAGTAACTATTCCTAATATTGAGTACATCCCAGTGCTTAATGGTAAACACAGCGCCTTGATGTGTGATCTGCCTTTTAATGAACACTATTTTCCTGTGGACTAAGAGAGTTAGGCCACTGACTGGACCAATAGCCTTGTTTGGTATGCAGGTCCAACGGAGGCCCCAAACATAACAATTAATTGGCTCTAGTTCTCCTTTGTGTCAGATCCCACATTTCAACTCAATTAAACCCCATTTTATTACAGAGCTGTGTCTGCGGCATGAGTGTGACTAATTGGAAAGTGGACGAACAAGGAAAGCAATTTTCTCACCTAGAAATGACTCACCTACTCGTCACACAATGCGTTTTTTTTTTTAAATCTAACAAATGGTTCAAGCCTCTGCACATTTTCTTAGGAACAGTGTTCCCATTGTCACGTTGGAAGGGTGGATGAATGATGCCTATTTATCCATCATTACATATCATATGGATTTCTCCCTTTGTGCTCATTCGCTATTAGATGAGAAAAGAAAAAAAACATAATTTCACAAAGACAGGGCAAATACAGTTTATTGTTCAAGTTTTATTGTTAAAGCCTCTTAATCCTAAAACCTAAGAGTGATTAACATTCATTCCATAAGATTTAACAGTGTAATAAAAGCTGTCATGTTAATCACGAGACATCCTTATAAGCTAGGAGAATTTGTTATTTTATTTCATGGTTAGCACCAAGCAGTGCTGAAAGCCTTGCACTCTCCTGGATAAGCTCTTGATGTGTAAGTCCATTCATAAAAGTACATCTATTTTTTCTTTGCCTTTGACTCGATCCATTGGTCCACCTCCACTACAGTATTAGCAAGGAGTTTTATAACTAACCCAAGATAGACCAGAGCCTGTCGTTTCCAATGGGAGCAAATTAATCATAGTGGGCAGAACAAGCAAGGAGGTGGGCAGAGCCAAGCACGAGCTAGTGAGATCTTATTGGCGCGTTATTTGCATATTTCAGTTAGGGAACGCCTACTCTGTGACGTGCGCGTGTGCACTCGAAACAATGCACTTTTTTTTTTTTACTTTGGCAAAGGGTAAAGTCTACAAAACGCAGTCCACTCTGTTTGTTACAGATTTTAGTTTGGTAACAGAAACGTGTATGGAGATCAAATGTTTCATCGATGAGAAAATGAACAAGAATGTCGGCCAAAGTCCATCTCGCTCGATATTCTCCCACTGCCGGCCACTAGTGAGCGGAAATGCCAACCGGATGCTTCATACATCCAGTTTAATATATGGCTCATTGTTCTATCTGTGGTATTAGATTTTCTGTGATAGTGAGACACTTCCCTCTTGTGGTGAAAAGGATACAGTAGTTGTATGGAAGTCAAATGTTCTGACTGCGCCACCCTGTGGTCAATTCTGAGTACTGCAATGAGAACAGTGGAACACTACTGATCAACAACCACTCCTTATGAAAGTAACGTGTTCAACAGAGACGTGACAGTTGGTGATAGAGTGGTGAAATGACTAGTGAAAAGCATCCTTCTCAGTCAACCTTAACGTTCAAGTTGTATTTTGATGGAGTGTACAGAGGTTAGGTTTACAGTTGAGGTTGAGGGAATGTATTACGGTGAGGTTTAAAGGGGTTAACATAGACTCTGGCTTGGGAACTTCTTTGTACATTTGAACTGTGAGTTGTCCTGTTATGACCGTATATGACTGTGTTGAATATCACTCCCTGACCAAATTTTATAAAGTGCCTGGGGAAGTGAGGGACTCCACCGTGGGAGATTTATGATATGGATGTATTTTATTATCAAGTAATAAAAGTGGTCCGGACATCTGTTTGATTACTTTTATGAAACAGGGGTGGCAATACTGATGGAGAATTACGAGGCGATAGACTGATTTACTTGCCATCAAGACAGCTGACTTGTTGTGAAGGTTGTACACTGGGTGAAATGCTTCAAAACTCCAAGTACCAAGTACCTCAAGTAAGGAATGCATAATGGATACCATGCCAAACAAGCAAAAGCAAAAGGCTGTTGTAGGCTCAGAGAAAAGTGTTGGTAGCAAAATACAAAGGATGCTTTAAATTGCTCTTTACCATTAAGCAATACCCAGCTGACCAGTCTAATTGAAATCTTACCTGAATTCAGAGGTATACTCTGCCAATAACAGAGTGGGCTAGACTGGCAGAGACTGAGTGTTTGTTTCTAGAAATAAGGGTGTTTAGGATGGGCACATTCTGCAAGTAATGATAAGCAGGGCTGTTGGCAGGCGGCTGGTGTGGGCAGGGCCAGAGAGACAGCCAGGGGTTTGAGTTAGCTCAGGCCCAGACACTCAGACCGTTCTGTTGGAGGGACGCCAGTGAAATTCTCTGGCCTGCTAGAGACAAATGATTATGTGAAGAAGAAGAGGGGCCTGGGCCGCCAAGAGCATAACTTCCCGTTAGAATGGGAATTAGAGGACCACACAGTTAGTTCAATCCCATCAGTCACTAGGAAAACGGATCGATGAAGGAAGGATGGACGAATTGGGGTGCAGATGCAGATGTGCTGAGTCACAGGCCATTGTGACATCCCTTCCTCTGTCTCAAAACAACAAAGATCCATCTAAAGTTGAAGTCGGAAGTTTACATACACTTAGGTTGGAGTCATTAAAACTCGTTTTTCAACCTCGCCACAAATTTCTTGTTAACAAACTATAGTTTTGACAAGTTGGTTAGGACATCTAGGACTTTGTGCATGACACAAGTAATTTTTCAAACAATTGTTTACAGACAGATCATTTCACTTATAATTCACTGTTTCACAATTCCAGTGGGTCAGAAGTTTAAACACACTAAGTTGACTGTGCCACCAAAAAGCTTGGAAAATTCCAGACAATGATGTCATGGATTTAGAAGCTTCTGGTAGGCTAAGTGACATAATTTGAGTCAATTGGAGGTGTACCTGTGGATGTATTTCAAGGCCTACCTTTGCTTGACATCATGGGAAAATCAAAAGAAATGAGCCAAGACCTCAGAAAAAAATTGTAGACCTCCACAAGTCTGGTTCCTCCTTAGGAGCAATTTCCAAACGCCTGAAGGTATCCACATTCATCTGTACAAACAATAGTATGCAAGTACAAACACCATGGTACCACGCAGCCATCATACCACTCAGGAAGAAGACGCGTTCTGTTCCTAGAGATGAACGTACTTTGGTGCGAAAAGTGCAAATCAAATCCCAGAACAACAGCAAAAGACCCTGTGAAGATGCTGGAGGAAACAGGTACAGAAGTATCTATATCCACAGTAAAACGAGTCCTATATCGACATAACCTGAAAGGACTCTCAGCAAGGAAGAAGCCACTGCTCCAAAACCACCATAAAAAAGCCAGACTACGGTTTGCCACTGCACATGGGGACAAAGATCGTACTTTTTGGAGAAATGTCCTCTGGTCTGATGAAACAAAAATAGAACTGTTTGGCCATAATGACCATCGTTATGTTTGGAGGGAAAAGGAGGAGACTTGCAAGCCGAAGAACACCATCCCAACCGTGAGGCACGGGGGTTGCAGCATCATGTTGTGGGGGTGCTTGTTGCAAGAGGGGCTGGTGCACTTCACAAAATAGATGGCATCATGAGAAAGGAAAATTATGTGGATATATTGAAGCAACATCTCAAGACATCAGTCAAGGTATTGGAGTGGCCATCACAAATCCCTGACCTCAATCCTATAGAAATTTTGTGGGCAGAACAGAAAAAGTGTGTGCGAGCAAGGAGGCCTACAAACCTGACTCAGTTACACCAGCTCTGTCTGGAGGAATGGGGCACAATTCACCCAACTTATTGTGGGATGCTTGTGGAAGGCTACCTGAAACGTTTGACCCAAGTTAAACAATTTAAAGGCAATGCTACCAAATACTAATTGAGTGTATGCAAACTTCTGACCCACTGGGAATGTGATGAAAGAAATAAAAGCTGAAATAAATCATTCTGTCTACTATTATTCTGACATTTCACATTCTTAAAATAAAGTGGTGATCCTAACTGACCTAAGACAGGGGATTTTTACTAGGATTAAATGTCAGAAATTGTGAAAAACTTAGTTTAAATGTATTTGGCTAAGGTGTATGTAAACTTCCGACTTCAACTGTATGTGGTCCAAGCCAGGACAAAGGATGATTTCAGAGAAGAGGACAGAGGGCGTAACATCAGTTGGATGGAAGAGTGAGGACAGGGTGGAGGACTGGATGTGTTGGGATGAGGTAAAACATTCCCTCACTCTGTCTGGACCTAATAAGACAGTTATTGTTAACACATTACACACACACACCAATGGAAGCTCCTCAGAGGAAGAAGGGGAGGACCATGCTTCTCAGTGAATTTCATAAAAATACAAATAGTGAAGCAATAATAAAATGCAATCCTTTTTAGATAAAACTATAGTAAATATATTCAAATGTCACCAAATACCTAATTAAAACACACTGTTTTGCAATGGTCTACAGTAGCCTCAACAACACTCTGTAGGGTAGCACCATGGTGTAGGCGGAGGACAGATATTTTCCATCCTCCTCTGGCTACATAGACTTCAATACAAAACCTAGGAGGCACGTGCTAATCACCCGCTTTCATAGGCCTTCCAGAGTACGACCTCCAACCAATCAAAGCTTTTGCAGTATGAACTAACATGTTGTCCACTCAATCAAAGGATCAGAGAACTAACCTAGTCCTACGCCTGTCTGATTTAGAAGCTTGGTGAGTTGGTGACATTGTTGGAAATATTGAAAGATTGAGATAGTGAATAGTGATAGATGAGCATTTTTAGGTTATTATTCAATTCAAATTCATTTCTTAAAACTACAGGAGAAGTAGCAGGTAGATTGATCCTTGCTTGGACTAACAAATTCTTAGCACTTCTAACTGTGTTGTGTTATTGTTTTTTTGTCTTCCCAGTCAAAAATCCTGTCCTACCCTCAGTGGAAGAGGTGAGCTTTCCAACCGCATCCATCCATGATGAGCATGTCCTGCACTGAAACCCGCTGAACACCTCAACCCCTGTCCTGCACTGAAACCCGCTGAACACCTCAACCCCTGTCCTGCACTGAAACTTCTGAACACCTCAACCCCTGTCCTGCACTGAAACTTCTGAACACCTCAACCCCTGTCCTGCACTGAAGCCTCTGAACACCTCAACCCCTGTCCTGCACTGAAACCCGCTGATCACCTCAACCCCTGTCCTGCACTGAAACCCGCTGATAACCTCAACCCCTGTCCTGCACTGAAAACCGCTGATCATCTCAACCCCTGTCCTGCACTGAAACTTCTGAACACCTCAACCCCTGACCTGCACTGAAACTTCTGAACACCTCAACCCCTATCCTGCACTGAAACCCGCTGATCACCTCAACCCCTGACCTGCACTGAAACCCGCTGATCATCTCAACCCCTGTCCTGCACTGAAACTCACTGATCACCTCAACCCCTGTCCTGCACTGAAACTTCTGAACACCTCAACCCCTGTCCTGCACTGAAACTTCTGAACACCTCAACCCCTGTCCTGCACTGAAACCCGCTGATAACCTCAACCCCTGTCCTGCACTGAAACCCGCTGATCACCTCAACCCCTGTCCTGCACTGAAACTTCTGAACACCTCAACCCCTGTCCTGCACTGAAACCCGCTGATCACCTCAACCCCTGTCCTGCACTGAAGCCTTTGATCACCTCAACCCCTGTCCTGCACTGAAGCCTCTGAACACCTCAACCCCTGTCCTGCACTGAAGCCTCTGAACACCTCAACCCCTGTCCTGCACTGAAGCCTCTGAACACCTCAACCCCTGACCTGCACTGAAGCCTCTGAACACCTCAACCCCTGACCTGCACTGAAGCATCTGAACACCTCAACCCCTGTCCTGCACTGAAGCATTTGATCACCTCAACCCCTATCCTGCACTGAAGCCTCTGAACACCTCAACCCCTGTCCTGCACTGAAGCCTCTGAACACCTCAACCCCTGTCCTGCACTGAAGCATCTGAACACCTCATCCCCTGTCCTGCACTGAAGCCTTTGATCACCTCAACCCCTGTCCTGCACTGAAGCTTCTGAACACCTCAACCCCTGTCCTGCACTGAAGCTTCTGAACACCTCAACCCCTGTCCTGCACTGAAGCCTCTGAACACCTCAACCCCTGTCCTGTACTGAAGCCTTTGAACACCTCAACCCCTATCCTGCACTGAAGCCTTTGAACACCTCAACCCCTGTCCTGCACTGAAGCCTCTGAACACCTCAACCCCTGACCTGCACTGAAGCCTCTGAACACCTCAACCCCTGTCCTGCACTGAAGCCTCTGAACACCTCAACCCCTGTCCTGCACTGAAGCCTTCGAACACCTCAACTCATGTCTTATAACCCCTTTCAGTCACTGCTGTGGTCTCTTCCCAACACTGTGTAAGTATCAACAGTCAACATCAACTTTCATTCCCATTCTATTTCACAAAAAATATATTTACTAAATCTTAGGGTTAAAATAATTTGTCTTTGATGATTTTTTTAAACATGCTTTGTCTACTCCATGCGGTCTGCGACTATACTGTGCGTCCCCCATCCTCCCACATTTTCTAGTTACCATCCTCCACTGAGACAGAATCATATTAAACCCCTATACAACCAGAGCCTCCCAGCCTCTGAAACAGAATCATATTAAACCCCTATACAACCAGAGCCTCCCAGCCTCTGAGACAGAATCATATTAAACCCCTATACATCCAGAGCCTCCCAGCCTCTGAGACAGAATCATATTAAACCCTTATACAACCAGAGCCTCCCAGCCTCTGAGACAGAATCATTCAGATGTGTTAAATAGTAAATAAAAAGGAGGATTAAAAACGAGCTAACTAAAACATCCCGCTGTTTACTGGCCTCACTCTGTCTGCCCCAATCCCTGCAATCCCCTCTCTCACAGGAGCAAAGAACAGCTTTATGAATACCTCCACACACACACACACACACACACACACACACACACACACACACACACACACACACACACACACACACACACACACACACACACACACACACACACACACACACACACACCGCCAAGTCTTGAGTGACCTGAAACACTACATGCCAGCTTTACGAATGCCATCAGAAAAAAAAGTAGCTAAGTAGCTTAGTATGCAGAAAGCCGTTTAGTGCTCATTGTTATTTCTGGATACTGTGAGAAAAAGTGCCAGAGGCAATTAAGGCCATTGCCTTTGAGTGGCTGTGTGGTCACTTGTTTTTACGACGAGTCTGAAGCAGTAAAATAGTACATAATGATGTCTGGTTTGAGTAACAAACACACACACATACACACACGCACACGCACATACACACCAGTAAGAGCCAAGTCCTGAGTGAAATGAAGTGAAGCACTACTACTGGACTCCTGATCAGAGGACCGGACCTCACCTGGGATTGAAAACTCATCAAGTCTGCCAACGCCTGTTCCTGTTCAAACAACCTCTCTCTCATTTTCCACCCAGATCATCTTGTCCCAATTTTACACGTTACTTGTGATTTCACTTTGAGGTTGGTCCCAGACTGGCAGTTGGTTTCTCTGGTCCAAATCAAACAATAGCCTGATCTGCACTTTGTAACGCAATAGGGGCAGGGTTTTTAAAAACGTTTTGTGTGGTGCTAGGGAAGTTCTCCACCAAATTGACTGCCTTCATGTAACGGATGTGAAATGGCTAGCTAGTTAGCGGGTACGCGCTAGTAGCGTTTCAATCAGTTACGTCACTTGCTCTGAAACCTAGATGTAGTGTTGCCCCTTGCTCTGCAAGGGCCGTGGCCTTTGTGGAGCGAGGGGTAACGATGCTTCGTGGGCGACCGTTGTTGATGTGTGCAGAGGGTCCCTGGTTCGCGCCCGGGTCGGGGCGAGGGGACGTACTAAAGTTATACTGTTACATTGATGCTGTTGACCCGGATCACTGGTTGCTGTGGAAAAGGAGGAGGTTGAAAGGGGGGTGAGTGTAACGGATGTGAAATGGCTAGCTAGTTAGCGGGTACGCGCTAGTAGCGTTTCAATCAGTTATGTCACTTGCTCTGAAACCTAGATGTAGTGTTGCCCCTTGCTCTGCAAGGGCCGCGGCCTTTGTGGCGCGATGGGTAACGATGCTTCTTGGGCGGTCAGTTGTTGATGTGTGCAGAAGGTCCCTGGTTCGCGCCCGTGTCGGGGCGAGGGGACGGTTTAAAGTTATACTGTTACATTCAGCAAGCTTATAAAACTTAAAGCATTTTGACGAATTTAACACTAAAAGGATACGGATCTAAAATGAAACATGGAGGCCTTTGACTTCTTAAGATGACCCAGAAGATTACTTACTTGACTTACTAGGAATCTTTGGCACCCATAAGGAGCATAGCAGACCATTGATAAATGTCCTTCATCTCACTCAGTTTTGGGCAAGTCCTTCCAGGTCACACCAGTTGAGGCCGCTCACAGTCATTTCTACCTGGATGTCTCTCTATGGGAGAATCTCAATTGAGTCATCTCTCATCTCTCCTCGCCTCCTTCTTGAAACCCATTGGAGGAGAAGGTCATAGGGGAGGGGCCTCTGGCTTTCTCATCCCATGGGTTGTGAGAAGTAGGTGACGAGAAAGGAGAGAGGATGCGAGGGGTATGCAATTGAGATTCTCTCCAAGCCTTTCTGGGTCGAGAAGATGCGTCATGAGATACAGAAGACACAAGTTCAAAAAATGTCACTCAAACATTTCATAGCTCTACATGCTTCCAGAAATAATTAAAATCCCTGTCTCTAAGCAAGCATATTAGGGTTATATGAGTGTTTACAGCAGGCTTAGTGCCAAATTAGATTTACAGTATTATCCATAATCGAAAGCTGTTAAAAAGTGAGCTAAATGTATAACTGAGCAAACACTGTACAGCCGAGAATGCATCAAAGAAAAATGCATCCACACCTGGACTACCACCAGAGAAACTGACTGAGAAGTGTTTCTTTTTCTCTCTCTCTCTCTCTCTCTCTCTCTCTCTCTCTCTCTCTCTCTCGCTCTCTCTCGCTCTCTCTCGCTCTCTCTCGCTCTCTCTCTCGCTCTCTCTCTCTGACTGGTTAACTGACAGAGTTTATAAAGGCACCCCTGGCCACCTAGAGAGACAGAGGCACAATTCAATAAACGTCCTCCTCACTTTGTCAACTAGTCGGCAGTAGGCTACATGCAAAGTTCAACTGGGCTAACCCAAATAACGAGCTGCACTGTCCCTATAGGAGAAGCCTTTTTGGTTCCAGGCAGAACCAGGTAGAACCTTTTTGGTTTCAAGTAGAACTCTTTTAAGTTTGATGTAGAACCCTGTCAGGAAAGGGTTCTACCTGGAACCAAAAGGGTTCTACCTGGAACCAAACATTGTTCTTCAAATGGTTCTCCTATGGAGACATCCGAAGTACCCTTTTAGGTTCTAGATAGCACCTTTTTCTAAGAATGTATAATAGCTTGTTAAATAAGAGGCCAAACATTTCATGAAACGTTGTTACATACTGCATTTCATATATCTTCTCCATTTTACCAATATTTTGGGATAGGGACTTACCAGTTCGAGGTTGGCTCGCTGCCACTCTCCCTGAAAACTCCAGTCAGGTTTTGGCCGATTTCACATTTGAATTCAGTGACGTCACTCGACATCCGGTAATGGCCGTCTTTAGCTTTACCTTGAAGACCGTCTCCTAGACGTTGAACTGATGTGCCCAGTGGGTAGCTAGCTCAGCTTGCTAGCTGTGTTGATGGACGTACACAGAAAGCAAAACAAAAAAAACTGTAAAGTAAGTTAATAAGGACAGATAAACATTAAACACACAAAGAAATGATTGAAAATGCTGTACATGAAAGTGTATGCTTTTGGCTCAGTATATGGAAGGCCAAAACGTATTTCCTCTCTAACATTATCAATATTATGAAATGACCATCAGCCCTTTTAAGAGAGAGAAGGTTTTTGTTTAACTGCTGTGCGTCTAATCTAGTAGCTCCCTCCTCCTCTTTTTCAGATCAAATAGTTTCAATATGCTCATTCTTGGTTAAGTTTATTGCAACCATTATTCAGTATATATTGCCTCGTTAATCTAATGTATCCAACCCTTTGAACATTTGAATAATACATTAATAATAAATGTATAAATATCTAGTTAAATCACGAGAAGACATATTTCCCATATATTAAGAGTAGTGATAGAATGTGGGATATCCAAAATCAAATTGTAAATTGACCTCAGAATTTGTTTTGTAATTTAGGCCCACACCATTCCTCTCTGCACATACCCAGCTGGCATTCATCCCTCTAAGAGAAAATAGGGAAAAGACTGCCATGAAAAGCACGGCCTAACCGTAATTCACCCTCTGCATGTGCCTTGAACAATGTGATGGCTGATTAACATTTGACTTTTAAAGTCTGTGTGTTGAACAGCGGTCCTATGCGCGTGAGTTTAAAATTGTTTTTGACATGAGCAAGTGTTCAGTGATGCAGAGGAGGGAAGGGCCAATGGAAAAGGAAACTGTCGTGTTTCCAGGAAAAACATTTCCCAGTCAGCGACCATAATCCCATGCATTGAAATGCATGGATGAAGCCAATAGGCATGGAGAGAGGGCGAGAGAGTGCAGGCCTGTAGCGGGGAATTTGCACTTTAACTCACACGTCTTATCAGATCAATTTAAGCAGCTAAAATAATAACGACATCCACTGACTAATAGGGAGAATGAAACTTTACATAATGTCGCTGTCTGATAACATCGTAAAAAAAAAATGGGCCAATTGTAATTTTTTACATTTGCTAAAAGCATCAACTCCCCAAATGTATTCAAAATGTATTCAAAATGTATTCCCCAAATGTATTCAAAATCGCTTCTGAAGTTAAATGGGAAAATATGCTCATTTTTCACTTCCTGAAACCTGTTTGTATTGGAGATAAGACATTTTCAGTGACGTAACGAAAACCAAGGTTAAACGCTGAAAGGAAACAAAATGTGACATTCTAAAAAAAAAAAACATGTAAGGACTAGGCTATATTTCCACATACTGTGGGTATAATGTATTTACTGTCAAATGTTTTCTACAAGGATGCTGTTATTGTACGCAATAGGAAGTGTCAGCTCCTTGCTTGTGCCGTTGTGTTTTTTGACAGCTACTCAAAGCCACATGGTATAGTGTAGCAGCTGACTATGGCATAGTAGACTGGCTACGGCATAGTACCACATGCTTGCTACTGTAACACAACCTTCCCCTATCAAATCAACACCAATAAGGACAAAATACATCAACAAATTGGACAGACAGCCTCGTATACAGCAACATTAACATTAACTGGGATCTTTTATCGCTCTCTGTTCTGCTTGAAGTGAGTGTTAACTGTTAGGTCGAAAATGTTCGATTTTTCATTCACTACAAGGGGATGCATGAGTTCATGGGAAGCCGTCATGTTTATCGCTGTGAGTGTAGCCTGGGCCTCGCTTGGCCCATACCTCATGTCAGCGCTGGGGAACCAGGGAGAAACCAACCGACCAACTGGGGCCCTAATCAACTACAGATGAGTGGAGGGACAGAGCCCGGCCAAGAGCAGAGGAGGCCCCACTCTTCAATAACACTAGAAATAACAGACTGGGGCTGGGAGGCTGTGGATGGCGGGTCCCAATGGGCCAGATAGGCCTGGCCCACTCTCAGTTCTTCAGCTCCAGCTTCACAGCATTCTCCTGAAGTCACCACCTGAGAATGCTGGGACATGGGGCCCCACAGCCCCTTGCGTGCGAACAGTTTTTCAGAGGGAAGGGGCTCACTCTACCCACTTAGAGAGATAGCCTCAACACCAGGCACTGCTGTTGACTCGACGCAATCGCCTCTCCTCTCGTGTCCAGGCTACAGTAGGCCACCGTGCAGTGAGGCACCGCAGCACACTGTTTTATGAAAAGGCAAAGCCGCAGAGGTTAGGAAGTTTGACTTTGTGCTGGTCACATATAATACAACCACATGTTTGTGTTCTCAGTACAGATTAGTATATTACTATCCTAACTCCAAGAGTTATTCTGAGCATTTTCTCAAACAGGTCATATCGACATGCAAGTAGCACCATTAGAAATAAGTAACGCAGGACTAATGTCCCTCAGATTGCCTGCAATACCACACACACAAGTATAGACATTGGTCCCACAAAATCAAAACATGAATACCTTACTGTACAAAAAGGGCATTGATCTGAGTTATTGTAGATGTGTTAATAAACACACTTAAACACCACACATGTCCGATAAAAAGGCATAAGGCAAACCCACATAATAGATCCTAAAGTAGTCGGAGGGAAAGTGTGGCGTGTAGAAAGCACCCAAACACAAATGTTCCACTTCGGAGTGTTCCCATCTGTTGGTCGGGCTGAGGGGGAGAGAATTCCTTCACACCTATTTATTTGTGCTGGCTTTTCCAACATCTGATTAGCCACACTGATTACTGGGCTTATGTGAATGAATGGAAAACAAGACATTGGTTCTACTGCAGCTACCAGCGTTAAACAGTAATGGCACTGCTGCTGCATGCTAATAGAACAAACACTGTAAGTGACATTTGCAGATGTTGTTTGACATTTTTTCCTCTCTGTAAATGTATTTTATGTAGTTACTGTTGATCCTCAGGGGCCTCCTTATTTGCATTCTTGGTTAGAAACTTTTACATGATTCTGTAAGGTGGTGTCCATGTCTTTTGTGGGACCACGACACATGTGTTGTACATGTACCTATGCTACTTGTCCAGAGCGAGTGGTGGTCATCAGTTGGGACAACCCAAAGGTTGGGGATCGAGGCCAGACCCAGGTGTCATAAATGCGATGCCCTTGGACCCAAGGCGAGCTGTTTGTCTCCCTCCAAGATCACTGTAGCGCCCCACCTGCTTAGGATGCCACAGTTAACAGATGGTCAAGTAGAGGAAAGTAGATGTGTGAAGACTGCTGTCATGGATGATCTGTTATTCTGTTATTTATGTTGACATTTTTACCAAAACTCCAACTCCGATCTTGAAAACACTTCCAGTAAGATAACATGAGAGAAGTGCATTCCGAATAAATCCCATTCTCCCATCTCTCCGTGTTGTGCCAGCCAGGTAGACGTGATATTCAATATAATGATACATTACACAGTGGAGCTTGGCAGTAGGATCAAGTGGGGTTTATTATTGTAGTTTATTATTTTGGGAACTTGGAAAAGAAGATAGGCACACACTGGTTGAATCAATTTGGTTTCCACGTAATTTCGATGAAATGACGTTGAACAAACGTGGAGTGTATGCCCAGTGGGATGTTGTTGCCATGAAATTCTGATAGTGATGAAAACTATGCATCTCTTCTTCATTATTCATGTGAGTCCACCAGAACTTTTATGGAGTTGAGTGAAGGAAGAAAGGGGACATTCAAATGAAATAAAATGTTTTTGGTCACGTACACATATTTTGCAGATGTTATCACGGGTGTAGTGAAATGCTTACGTTCCTAGCTCCATGTCACGCCCTGGCCATAGAGAGGCTTTTATTCTCTATTTTGGTTAGGCCAGGGTGTGACTAGGTTGGGCATTCTAGTTTCTTTATTTCTATGTTTTCTGTTTCTGTATGGTTCTCAATCAGGGACCGCTATCTATCGTTGTCTCTGATTGGGAATCATACTTAGGCAGACTGTTTTTCCACCTTAGTTGTGGGTAGTTGTCTTTGTTAGTGGCCTGTATAGCCCTAGTAAGCTTCACGTTCGTTTTTGTTGTTTCTTGTTTTTGTTGGCGACATTCATAATAAAAAGAAATGTACACTGACCACGCTGCACCTTGGTCCGGTCATTTCCCTGACGACGTTCGTGACACTCCAACAGTGCAGTAATACCTAACAATACAAAACAATACACGCAAATCCCAAAATTAAAAAGAAAGGAATTAACAAATATAGAAATATTAGAACGAGAAATGTCAGTGTCCGGAATATAAATATATAGTATAGGATGGGGTGTATAGACAGTATAGACAGTATATGAATAGAAAAGGTGTGTACAGCAGTAGTTATATAGGATGAGCCTCGATTAGAATACAGTATATACATAGTGGGTTAAAAAGTATGCTAACATGATTAAAGTGACCAGTTTTTAATGACTATGTACAGTACATATGGCAGCAGTCTCTAAGGTTCAGGATTGTGTACCGGGTGGTAGCCGGCTAGTGGTGACTCTTTAAAAGTCTGATGGCCTGGAGATAAGGTGAGTCTACTGCCCAGTTTGCACTTCATCAGGTACAAAAAAAATGGTGGTAATGTTTTTCAATCTGAAAAGCATGATTAAATCTTTAAATACTTGTTACTTTTATCTCTTATTCTTATCTGTATTTTTTTTTTTACCTGCGTTGTTGGTTAGGGGCTCGTAAGTAAGCATTTCACTGTGAGGTCTACACCTGTTGTATTCGGCGCATGTGACTAATAGCATTTGATTTGATTTTGATTACACACATGCGTTCTGTTACATAGCGTCAGTAGGAATTCCGTGGTTGCCAAAGCACCGAGATGGCAGCCTTGGATGATTACTCCTTTACCTGTATTAATTATTCCCTGTGTTAAGTGTTGTTGTTTTTTTTTAAGTCAACAAGTGTTCGATTTAGGAAGCTGATTAAGAGTAGGTTACTCTGATCTAGACAATCTGAGAATATATCGGTCTGATTCATTAATGTTCTGATTCAAATTCGCTCAACAATGACAACCTGCACCTAAATGATTATAACATGCGTGGGAGCCCATGGAAGAGCCTGAAAGTGCTGCAGCCTTATATCAGTGACCAATGGGGCTTTGTCAGACCTGAGTCTCCCAATCCCCCTTCCCAACTCAAAGCACATGTGGAGCTGGCCTCATTCAACGCGCAGCTCCACTCATCATTAACATGTTTATTTTCTCACACTTGGAGAAAATTGAGCATTAGGAGTGGTGTGACCCGGTAGGAGAACGCTAGCCTGGTTGTTAGCAGTCAGACCTGTTAGCTATACTCAAACCCAAACTATAAGGTACCCCAACTTCAGGGGTGTAAAATACTTAAGTAAAAATACGTTAAAGTACTACTTAAGTAGTTTTTTGGGGTGTCTGTACTTCACTATTTTTGCAAACTTTTACTTTACTACATTCCTAAAGAAAATAATGTACTTTTTACTCCATACATTTCCCTGACACCCAACAGTACTATCAGGTTTCAGGTAAGACCCAAGTGCAGACTGTGTTGAACTAACAATGTTTATTGCAACAACAGGGGCAGGCAAATGACAGGTCAAGGCAGACAGGGGTCGATAATCCAGAGTAGTGAGGCCAAGGTACAGGACAGCAGGCAAGCCCAGGGTCCGGTCAGGCAGAGGTCGGTAATCCAGAGTAGTGAGGCCAAGGTACAGGACAGCAGGCAAGCCCAGGATCCGGTCAGGCAGAGGTCGGTAATCCAGAGTAGTGGCAATAGTACAGGACAGCAGGCAGGCTCAGAGTCAGGACAGGCAAGGGTCAAAACCAGGAGGACGAGAAGAAGAGAGACTGGGGAAAAAGCAGGCGCTGAGGCAAACCACTGGTTGACTTCAACAAACAAGACGAACTGGCACAGAAAGCCAGAAAACACAGGTATAAATACCCAGGGGATAAGTGGGGAAGATGGACGACACCTGGAGGGGGGTGGAGACAAGCACAAGGACAGGTGAAACAGAAATGGACGTGACATACTCGTTACATTTTGACAGGAAAATGGTCCAATTCACACACTTATCAAGAGAACATACCTGGTCATCCCTACTGTCTCTGATCTGGCAGACTCACTAAGCACACATTTTTTGTTTGTAAATTATGTCTGAGTGTTTGAGTGTGCTCCTGGCTATCTGTCAATACAAAATACCAATTGTGCCGTCTGGTTTGCTTAATATAAGGAATATGAAATAATTTGTACTTTTACTTTTGATACTTAAGTACATTTGAGCAATTCCATTTACTTTTTATACTTAAGTATATTTAGAACCAAATACTTTTAGACTTTTACTCAAACAGTATTTTACTGGGTGAGTCATTTTCTATTAAGGTATCTTCTTTTACTCAAGTATGACAATCAAGTACTTTTTCCACCACTGCCAAACTTACCCCTGCCCTTATACCTGTAGGGTACAGACCGGAGTTTACAGTTTAGTTGGCCCAACATTTCCCAGTAGGTTGGGCAGCAGCGATATCCCTTAAATCCCAAACCAACTCCTATCTCCTACCTCC